>NC_086318.1:450235605-450355803 GCF_036172605.1 Pelobates fuscus | reverse complement strand
GTGACTGGCAGGGGGTGTGTGTGGGGGGGGGGGAGATACAGTGACTGGCAGGGGGTGTGTGTGGGGGGGGGGGAGATACAGTGACTGGCAGGGTGTGTGTGTGTGGGGGGGGAGATACAGTGACTGGCAGGGTGTGTGTGTGTGGGGGGGGAGATACAGTGACTGGCAGGGTGTGTGTGTGTGGGGGGGGAGATACAGTGACTGGCAGGGTGTGTGTGTGTGGGGGGGGAGATACAGTGACTGGCAGGGTGTGTGTGTGTGGGGGGGGAGATACAGTGACTGGCAGGGTGTGGGGGGGGAGATACAGTGACTGGCAGGGTGGGGGGGGAGATACAGTGACTGGCAGGGTGGGGGGGGAGATACAGTGACTGGCAGGGTGGGGGGGGAGATACAGTGACTGGCAGGGTGGGGGGGGGAGATACAGTGACTGGCAGGGTGTGTGTGTGTGGGGGGGGGAGATACAGTGACTGGCAGGGTGTGTGTGTGTGGGGGGGGGGAGATACAGTGACTGGCAGGGTGTGTGTGTGTGGGGGGGGGAGATACAGTGACTGGCAGGGTGTGTGGGGGGGGGGGGGGAGATACAGTGACTGGCAGGGTGTGTGTGAGGGGGGGGGGAGATACAGTGACTGGCAGGGTGTGTGTGTGTGGGGGGGGAGATACAGTGACTGGCAGGGTGTGTGTGTGTGGGGGGGGGAGATACAGTGACTGGCAAGGTGTGTGTGTGTGGGGGAGATACAGTGACTGGCAGGGTGTGGGGGGGGGGGGAGATACAGTGACTGGCAGGGGGTGTGGGGGGGGGGGAGATACAGTGACTGGCAGGGTGTGTGTGTGTGTGTGGGGGAGATACAGTGACTGGCAGGGGGTGTGTGTGTGGGGGGGAGATACAGTGACTGGCAGGGGGTGTGTGTGTGGGGGGGAGATACAGTGACTGGCAGGGGGTGTGTGTGTGGGGGGGAGATACAGTGACTGGCAGGGGGTGTGTGTGTGGGGGGGAGATACAGTGACTGGCAGGGGGTGTGTGTGTGGGGGGGAGATACAGTGACTGGCAGGGGGTGTGTGTGTGGGGGGGAGATACAGTGACTGGCAGGGGGTGTGTGTGTGGGGGGGAGATACAGTGACTGGCAGGGGGTGTGTGTGTGGGGGGGAGATACAGTGACTGGCAGGGGGTGTGTGTGTGGGGGGGAGATACAGTGACTGGCAGGGGGTGTGTGTGTGGGGGGGAGATACAGTGACTGGCAGGGGGTGTGTGTGTGGGGGGGAGATACAGTGACTGGCAGGGGGTGTGTGTGTGGGGGGGAGATACAGTGACTGGCAGGGGGTGTGGGGGGGGGAGATACAGTGACTGGCAGGGGGTGTGTGGGGGGGGAGATACAGTGACTGGCAGGGTGTGTGTGTGTGTGGGGGGGAGATACAGTGACTGGCAGGGTGTGTGTGTGTGGGGGGGGGGGAGATACAGTGACTGGCAGGGGGTGTGGGGGGGGGGAGATACAGTGACTGGCAGGGGGTGTGGGGGGGGGAGATACAGTGACTGGCAGGGGGTGTGGGGGGGGGGAGATACAGTGACTGGCAGGGGGTGTGGGGGGGGGGAGATACAGTGACTGGCAGGGGGTGTGGGGGGGGGGAGATACAGTGACTGGCAGGGTGTGTGTGTGTGGGGGGGGGAGATACAGTGACTGGCAGGGTGTGTGTGTGTGGGGGGGGGGGGAGATGCAGTGACTGTGAGCAAGATTGGATATCTCTACCTGTAGGTTATACGTGAGGCAGAAACCACTCACTGCCAGTGTGTCTCTCGTTGTAGGTTGTTAATTTTGTGAAGTACTCCTCATTGCCTGTGTATGTCTCTTTCTGTTGTTTGTGTGTTTGGGAACTACTCACTAATTGCCTGTGTGTTGCTTATTTTGTTTTTGTTTATTAAGTACTCTGTGTGATGATACAAACCTCTGGAGCAGCTACTCCTTAACCTCTTAAGGACCAAACTTCTGGAATTAAAGGGAATCATGACATGTCACACATGTCATGTGTCCTTAAGGGGTTAAGGATATCATCCAGAAGGGATACTTGCTGAGACCGTGGTCAAGTTATCAAATATTCATTAAAGGGACACTATGGTCACCAGAACAACTACAGCTTATTGTAATTGTTCTGGTGAGTATAATTATTACCTTCCGGCATTTTGCAGTAAACTGCCTTTCAGAGAAAATGCAGTGTTTACATCCTAGGGATAAAACCACTGGCCACTCAGATGGCTTCTAGAGGTGCTTCTTAGGGCAGTGCTGCACAGTGTGACTGTGTCACGTATTCATCCGCTTATAAAAATGTGGTTAATGACATTTACTGTCCACACAGGAAAAGTTGTGCCGAGCAGCAACCAAATCCACAGAAGGGTTAATGCTGAGCAGCAATTATGCAAATGGAACCTGGTATCTGCTTTGGGGTCAAAGGCCGGTTACAGCCTATCAGATCTAGAGAAGGGGTATTTAGGCCCAGTTCTCATCCTGCTCAGTGCCCTGTCGTGGTTTCCCTTGTGGTTGTCCGAGAGCGCGTTATTGATTCTGGTAATTCTGGTTATTTGTCTTTGGCATTGTTTTTGGCTTAACTGTTTTCTGGCATCCCTGACTCCTGGCTTTTTCTTATTGTTGTGTCTCTTTCTGTATCCCTTGACCTCGGCTATTTCTGACTATTCTTTGGTACGTTATTCCGGCCATTCTAAGGTCCAGTATACGTTACCTATCAGTCCTCTGTGTTATACAATTCTACATGCTGGATCATTATGTAATCCTGACATTACGACATGGCCATAGATTCTGTAGAATTGTGTAAGCACATAGCTGCTTGCAAAAGGAAACTAGAGGAGAATGATCACCGCTTGGATCAATTTGCCCAGACTTTCAGTACGCTTCTTACTCGTACAGCGCATCTGCAACCTGCGGCTGCTCCTACTGTCTCACCTCCGCCTATAGTATACAAGGCACCAACTATCTCTCTAACTCCTCCCCTGCATTTTGATGGTAATTTACAAGAATGCCGGGGATTCCTTAACCAAATGGAGTATCATTTTGAGGCCTCACCGGGATCTTTTCCCACAGACAGAGCTAAATGTGGTTACCTGATGAATCAATTAAACGGTAAAGCTTTAGCTTGGGCCAATCCATTATGGGAGAGTAATAGGAGTGTGGCACACAATTACCAGGAGTTTATTACGGAATTTAAACTTACTTTGAACCATTAGGCAGCGAGGAAGACTCCTCTACTGCCCTGATGCATATCAGACAAGGGAACTATCTTGGAGTATGCCATAGAATTTCGTACCCTAGCTTCCAAGGTAGACTGGAATAATAGTGGGTTAATCTCTGCATTTAAAGAAGGACTATCTGAAACTATGCTAGATGAGATTGCCTCCAAAGACTTGCCCAAAAAGCTTAATGAATGTATCACTTTTGTCATGCAAATTGATAATAGATTGAGAACCAGAGAAGATACTAGAAACAAGACCAGACACATGAATATGCCTTTAGCACCCCACTTCCTCTAACCTATTGTCCCTGAATTTCCTGTACATTCCGAACCCGAACCCATGCAGTTGGGGGTCACTAGACTGTCGGAAGCAGAAAGGCAATATAGGAGAAAAGAAGGCCTAGGTCTATACTGCGGTAGAAAAGGACATATGAGAAACAATATGTGAAAAATCCAATAGTGTAATAAATACTGACAAAATAAGTAAAATGAGGTATAAAATAACGTACTCACATTTGCTAGAGCACAACTTGCTCTAGTCGGTGTAGCATAGGTGGTATAATCCCCACCAGGGAATGTGATGGTAACCAGGAGGTAAAGGAGTTGAAGTCTAGAATGGATAAAGGATAAAAATATACCTTTTAATGATAACAGAAAATAATAAAATAGTAAAATACTTTATAAATTTGTTTGAAAATCCCACTTGACGCGTTTCACCTATAGAAGGCTTCCTCAGAAGTGTGGGTAAGATCCTGGTTCCATCCGTTTATATAGGGAGTCCATTATGTGTAATAGTGTCCTGGTGTGTTGCAGGAATTGATTCCTGTAACCACCGGTGGAACGCACGCGTCACACTGGAATTGACACGGCGCTTTTAGCAGTGGTAAGATGTGCGTTTCACTTGTGGAAGGCAAACGGTGCCAGAATGGCATCGCTGCATTACCACCTATGAATATCAATCTAATACGACCCACAAAATGTTCTTTAATAAAGTAGGGACAGTCCTGAATGGCTTGATTAATATAGATACCGTCCAGACTGGTTCAGACTTCCGGCGGAAGTGTAGCGGCAATCAGTATCTCCTATGTTGGAAGCTCATTTCGGCCATTTTTCAACAGGGCAAGCATATTGAGAAACAAGAGATAGGACTTAGTATCTCTAGTAGTACATAATAAATAGCAATCTGTGTTATTTAAATTCCAATATAGGGAAATTCTTTTTGGTGTTTATTAATATGGATATACTGTTATGAGCAAGATAATGGATTTTAATAGAAACAAAAAAATAAAGATATATTTTTGCATGTGAATAAATAATAAGTACACAAAGCATATATAAGAGTTAAAAAAAACCAATATGTAATAAAATTGGAACTTAAAATGCACATATAATACCCAGCAGCATTTATGTGCACCAAGTGGTATAAAACATGCATAAAAATAAGGTATAGCCAAAAGATGTTGGGTGTACTTAAGAATGTAAAATAGGACAAGTGTATATATAAATAGTTTATACATATATAACAAAAAAGCCAAAACATGGATGGATATCATGATATCACAATGGAGAGGCAGGAGGTATAACTGAGGTAGGAGAATGGGTTAGATAACTGGTAAAACATTTTCAAAATTAATTTATTAATGAGTCAGATTAAAATGAATAACTTAAACAGAGATACAATGATAAATCATGGAATAAAAGAGACTAAAAAAGAATAATATATTATTAAACCCAATGTTTAACCCTTTTGGGTGTAGGGTGTCCATATTAAAAACCCACTCCATCTCTGTTTGTCCTATTTTCTTAATAAGGTCTCCGCCTCTCCAATGGTTTTTTACCGTGGCAATGCCCAGAAAGGTGAGGTGTTTAGAATCATTATTGTGTATGTAAAAAATTGTGTATTCCTGCAATGTTCTGCTATGCGTACTTTTTACCTGTGGTCCTATGGTTCGTCCAATATACTGGAGGCTACAAGGGCACTCCAGTAGATAGATAACGTTTTTACTATTACAGGTAATACTTTCTTTCATATTATATCTTTCCTGTATTATTAGATTTAAACGTAGTTCTCCGTTTAACCGTTGGATTGTTTTTTTGTTTGTTTTTTTACGTGCTAAGCAGCTATAGCACTTAAAAAACCTTTATTAAGAGACAAAATTATTAATGCTTTCTTCATTATTTTTGGTATAGTTTTTTTGTAAGGTGTTCTTTTAGATTTGGAGCTCCTCTGAATACAATTTGAGGTCTTTCGGAAATTGTATCCTTAAGAATGGGATCCTCTTTTAGGAGATTCCAATGTTGGTTTATGATTTTGTTTCAGATGTCTGTTTTTGTCGTTGTAGTCTAATATTATGGGTAATGTGAACTCCTGTTGTTGATGGGTTTTTTCTTTATTAAGTCTCTTTGGTTGGTTGCGAGGGTTTGTTTTATAGTGGATTCTATTGTTTTGTCATTATATCCTTTTTAAAAAAAAACTTTTTTGATTATGTTTGCTTGTTCTGTAAAAGTGATGATTTCAGAACAATTCCTCCTTAATCTGCTCATCTGACTCTTTGGAATGCTATCTAACCATACCTTATTATGGCAACTTTTGGTGTCTATATAATTGTTGACGTGTACATCTTTAAAATGAGTTTTGGTGTTAATTATATTATTTTTTATGTATATGTTAAGGTCCAGATATGTGATTTCGCTATCGCTTATCTCTGAAGTTAAAATGATACCTTCTTGATTTGAATTTAAAAACTTAATAAAATCCTGTGCTTCAGTGATAGATCCTCTCCAGATAAAAAGGTCATCTATATATCTGGAGTAGGACACCAGGTTATTTGCCCAGCCATGCCCACTCCAAATGTATCTCTCCTCCCATTCAGCCATGTAGAGATTGGCAAAGCTGGGCGCAAACCTGGTGCCCATAGCTATGCTTCTGTTTTGTAGATAAAAGGAGTCTTTAAACCAGAAGTAGTTATTATTTAAAATAAGATCAATGCCTTCAATTAAAAAGTTCATTTGGTTTTGCATCATAAAATCATCTTTTTCTAAAATCTCTTTGACCGCTTTACAGCCTTTATCATGTTGTATGATGGTGTACAATGATTGTACATCACACGTGATAAGTAAAAAATTCTCTTGCCAGGTAATTTTTTCTAGTTTTTTTTAAAAGATCTATGGTGTCTTTGAGATAGGATTTTGTTTTGATGACATAGGGCTCAAGTAGAATATCTATATACTGTGATAGATTAGAGAATAGATCTGATCCCAGAGATGATTGGTCGTCCTGGGGGTTTAGTTAAGCTTAGTTTAGTTAAGCTTTTGTGGATCTTAGGCAGGAAGTAGATGACAGGGATTTTTGGATATGCAATGTTAATATATTGAACTTCTTTTTTTTTTCTTTTTTTTTTTATTCATCTTAGATAAAAAAGAATTTCAATATATTAACATTAACAGTAGTGTGTGTGGCCTCCATACAGGCACGTGGAGGCCACACACACTACTGAGCCTCATTTTGACTTGTTTTAAGGACATTACATCAAAGTTGGATCAACCTGTAGTGTGTTTTTCCACTTTAATTTTGACTGTGACACCAAATCCAGAACTTCATGGGTTGAAAAAATTGATTTCCATTTTTAAATTTTTGTGTGATTTTGTTGTCAGCACATTCAACTATGCAAAGAACAAAGTATCAGAAGAATATTTAATTCATTCAGATCTAGGATGTTATTTTTGTGTTCCTTTTATTTTTTTGAGCAGTGTATAATATGAAAGAAAGTATTACCTGCAATAGTAAAAACGTTATCTATCTACTGGAGTGCCCTTGTGGCCTCCAGTATATTGGACGAATCATAAGACCATTAAAAGTAAGCATAGCAGAGGGGGCGGAGCCAGCTGCAGACCAGCAAAGACGCACTGTGCACAGCTCCGTACCAACCCAAAATACCCGATTTACCGGCGGAGATCGGGCACCTACCTTTCCCAAATCTAGCCCACGGGTGGGAGAAGCACAAAAAACCGAGGCCAGACAAACCTCCTTTCAGCCAGGATATCGGCGAACTCCTGCGGAACTCACAGAAGGCCGCATGGGAGAAAATGGCGCTGGGGGAAGCCGAGTACTCCAACTCCTCAGAGGATTTCTATCCGGACCTGGGAGAAGGTGCAGTGGCAGCCCAGTCCACCGGACACTCAACCAAAACAGCCCCAGCAAGGGAACCTGTCACCGTAGCCCTGTTCACGAAACTGTTCACAGAACTCAGGCAAGACTTAGCTGCCGACCGGGTAACCTTTAAAGAGGCTATGGAAAGGGCCAATACAAGGCTTACCTCTTTAGAGACCACCACAAGTGCGCAAGATGCACGCCTAACTACTCTGGAACTGAGCCTGTCAGACCTCTGCAAACAACAACTCCACACTGCAGGAAAAATAGAAGCCTTGGAGGAACACAGACGGAGAAACCACATAAAGCTCAGAGGGGTACCCGATGACATTGGGCTTGCCGACCTTCCACACTACGTAAGGCGCCTCTTGGCAACGCTGATACAGCCGAAACAGGCTAAAACTGTGAAGCTAGACGGCCTGTTCCGCCTGCCCAAACCGGCAAACGCACCGCCAACCGCCACGGCTGACCTCATCCTGAAATTTCAAACACACCAAGACAAGACCACAGTCTTGGCTGCGACCAGGGGGAAAACCCCTCTATTATTTGAGAACTCTCAGTTAACGCTGTTTCCTGACCTTACAAGGAGCACACTAAGCTGGCGCAAATCGTTTCAACCGAACCTACAACACCTGACAACCAACAATATCCAGTACCGCTGGGGTGCACCGCGACTCATCACTTTTACCTTCCAAGGGACTGTATACCGGGCAAAGAATCTGCTGGAACTTGACACTCATTTGGCCCGGCTGGGCCTGACCGCCCTGCAGAACGAATCCACGACCACCCTGACCCGGCTGGACCCCACCACAGTACGGGAATTTGTGCCCAGATCGTCCCGGCGCTCTACACCAGCAGGCAACACAACCTGAGAGGGTTAAACGGAAAGGACGATCCTCCATCCCGTAGGATGCTATTGATCCCGCCGCCACACTCAGTGACTATACTCACAACGCTATACTCGTTATTTTGCTTGATGATACCTATGATAGCACACTGTTTATGTTTTCACAAGTTTTATTGTTTATTTTTAACATGCTGTACCCAGTCCAGCTAGAATGGGCCACTGTACCACCCATATATAGTCTTCCTCTTTTATAGATCAGCCACACACAAAAGGGCCTGCACTAAGCGCGGATAATAGACGGAGAACTTCAGCTCGCTCCGGTATTCCCCCCCCGACCAAGATGGCTCAGTTTACCTACTAATAAGACTCACCGGAGGGGGCCACCTCCACTAACTGGAGCACTTAAGTTAACACTAGTAAGCCCAATTCCTGAATATACCCTATACTTGTGCCCAGAGGATAGCATGTTTGCAATATAATTCCGTTGACTACCATGTTTCTCACACAACAAAAAAAAAAAAAAACACCTCACTCAGTGTGGCATTTTGTTCCAGCCATTAACAACGCTATTATTATTTTATGTGAACTTTCAGGGCGATAGCCCTCATATTGCATTGATGCTTTTTCACACGCTGAGTGACCAAAATAAAGAATAAAAAAATAAAATAAAAAAAGTACGCATAGCAGAACATTGCAGGAATATTGAAAAAAAATTGCCAAAATCATTAGTATCGTCCCACTTTTGCATACACAATAATGATTTATAAACACCTCACCTTTATGGGCATTGCCACGGTAAAAAAAACATTGGAGAGGCGGAGACCTTATTAAGAAAATAGGACAAACAGAGATGGAGTGGGTTTTTAATATGGACACCCTACACCCAAAAGGGTTAAACATTGAATTCGACCTTTATAATTTTTTACAATATATTATTACCTTTTTAATAATATTATCATTATTTCTTTTTTTAGTCTATCTTTTATTCCATGATTTATCATTGTATCTGTTTAAGTTATTCATTTTAATCTGACTATATTAATAAATTAATTTTGAAAATATTGTTTTACCAGTTATCTAACCCATTCTCCTACCTCAGTTATACCTCCTGCCTCTCCATTGTGATATCATGATATCCATCCATGTTTTGGCTTTTTTGTTATATATGTATAGATAGATAGATAGATACAAATAACTCTTCACAGTATATTCAATACCTGGTGCTATGGTAGCTCATGCATAGCAATAGAAAAAATACCAGCACTCCTTGGTTTTCCAAATGAATTTTTTTTCTTTTAATCCAATACACAAATTCGACGTTTCAGCTCTCTCTCATCAGCATATGTCCTGATGAAAGCTCTGAGAGAGAGCTGAAACGTCGAATTTGTGTATTGGATTAAAAGAAAAAAAATTCATTTGGAAAACCAAGGAGTGCTGGTATTTTTTCTATTGCTATATATATATATTCCTATTTTACATTCTTAAAGGGACACTCCAGGCACCCAGACCACTTCTGCCCATTGGAGTGGTCTGGGTGCCAACTCCCACTACTCCTAACCCTGCAAGTGTCATTATTGCAGTTTTTTAAAAACTGCAATAATTACCTTGCAGGGTTAACTCCACCTCTAGTGGGTGTCTACTAGACAGCCACTAGAGGGAACTTCCTGACTCATAGCACAGATTATCTGTGCTAGAGCGTCGCTGGACGTCCTCACGCTGTGTGAGAACCTCCAGCGTCGCTCAATTCCCCATAGGAAAGCATTGAAAATCTTTTTCAATGCTTTCCTATTGGGAGACCTAATGCGCATGCGCGGCATTGACGCGCATGTGCATTAGGTCTCCTCGGCCGTTGGGCGGGATCAGTCTCTCCCACCGGCCGATGGAGTCAGTAGGAGGAGCGGCGCGGAGGAGGAGGCAGCGACGAGGGACATCGTCGCTGTCTCAGGTAAGTGACTGAAGGGGTTTTCACCCCTTCAGCAACTGGAGATTGGGGGGTGGGAGGGAGAGGGAACCTCCTCCTTGCTATTTTTTATGTACTACTAAAGATACTAAGTCCTATCTCTTGTCTCTCAATATGCTTGCCCTGATGAAAAATGTCCGAAATGAGCTTCCAACATAGGAGCTACTGATTGCCGCTACACTTGCTCCGGAAGTCTGGACGGTATCGATATTAATCAAGCCATTCAGGACTGTCCCTACTATATTAAAGGACATATTGTTATGCTGACCGCATTGTGGGTCGCATTAGATTGATATTCATAGGTGGTAACGCAGCAATGTCATTCTGGCACCGTTTGCGTTCCACAAGTGAAACGCACATTTTACCACTGCTAAAATCGCAGCGTCAATTCCGGTGTGACGCGTGCGTTCCACCGGTGGTTACAGGAAGCAGGAAGTAATCCCTGCAACACACCAGGACACTTACACATAATGGACTCCCTATATAAACGGATGGAACCAGGATCTTACCCACACTTCTGAGGAAGCCTTCTATAGGTGAAACCCGTTAAGTGGGACTTTTAACCCCTTGAGGACGCTAGACGGTTCAGGACCGTCATCGGCATTTTTCCCTTGCCGACCGACGACGGTCCTGAACCGTCCTAAATTTAAAATGTACTTACCCGATCACCGTCGTTCCCCCGGCGGCGATCGGCGGTGCTCCCGTTGTGGGGAGACTGCCTGCAGCCCAGACAGTCTCCCCATGGCGGATTAGGACCCCTGTGGCCATGTGATCGCTCAATAGGGCGACCACATGGTCACAATAGGTGTCCATGTGTCTGCCTGCAGGGGGACTGTCTGTGCTGACAGGCAGTCTCCCTGCCAGTGTAAAATCCTAAAAATAAAATAAAGTTAATGTTAATAAAAAAAAATAAATTATTATTATATATGTGTATATATATATATATGATATATAGACATATATTATACCTATATAATATATGTCTATATATCATATATATAATGTCATGCTAAGTGTATTTTTATATTAATATGTACATATATTAATATAAAAATACACTTATAATTAAATTACACACGTGTATATATATAATATATATAATAACTATATATATTGTGTGTGTGTATATATATATATATATATTATAAAATACAAATAATAAGTAATTTAAATTAAACATGTAAAAATAATAATAAAAATTCTTAAAAAAATTATATATCTATACGAAATGTTATTCTAACTGTATTTTGATATTAATATATATATATATTTATATCAAAATACACTTAGAATGAAATTGTATATATATCTATGTATATATAAATAAATAAAAAGAATACAAACTATTCATATGTCCATATACAAAATTACATAAATAATTATATAAATATACACGTAGACTTCAAATATATAAATATGCATATATATTTAAATTCTACGTGCGTATTTATGTAATATTTTTACATAATTAAGTTATTTTATTGATTGCAATTTAAGGGACCTGCCTGCCAAAGTCAAAAAACATGTATTTTTTTTAAATTTTTCATCATATTTTTTCATCTTTTAAAAATTAAATTACATGAGATTATATAAATAATGGTATGTAAAGAAAGCCCCTTTTGTCCTGAAAAAAACAATATATAATTTGTATGGGAACTGTAAATGATAGAGCAGAAAATTACAGCTAAACACAAACACCACAAAAGTGTAAAAAGATGCCTGGTCGCAAATGTACAACATCGCAAAAACAGTCCAGTCCTTAAGGGGTTAAAACGAATATATATAAAGTATTTTACTATTTTATTATTTTCCGTTATCATTAAAAGGTATATTTTTATCCTTTATCCATTCTAGACTTCAACTCCTTTACCTCCTGGTTACCATCACATTCCCTGGTGGGGATTATACCACCTATGCTACACCAACTAGAGCAAGTTGTGCTCTAGCAAATGGAAGTACATTCTTTTATACCTCATTTTACTTATTTTGTCAGTATATATTGCACTATTGGATTTTTCTATGTCTCTCCACATATATTCTGCCTGAGACTACCAAGGCGCTTACTGCTGCACATCCTTAGACGGGGATTGTTCCGTCCACGCGTATTAACAGCTGAGCTCTGAGTTAGCTCTGGTAAATGTGAGTGTAACCATTTAGACACACACACACACACACACACACACACTCTATACTTGCCTTACTATACTATTATCCGTTTATGTATATATCTTCACAATAAGACCTGTGTACGTATACGATTTTTTGTATAACACTATCTAGGGCACGGTTTCCTTCCTTTCTCTGTCTATACCATTTTATCACAAGGTTGGGAATCCTTGTATTGGTTTTACTCTTTAGCCTATTACGATAGTGTGCGCCTAATCCCCCCCCCCCCCCGTTTTCACACACACACATATATATATATATATATTTGTAAAGGATAATCAGCACTCCCAGGTTTTGCAAAAAAACTTCTTATTTATTCCAAATGTCAACGTTTCAGTTCCTCTAGGGAACTTTCATCAGGACAGCAAGCCACTATATATATATACACACACGTAGCTACTTATTTGGTTGCAATAATTTGCATGCCAACATTCTGTAAATTGACACATTTTCATTAGGTAAAAAGAGTGATAGAGTTGGCACACTGACAATGTATGTAAATGTATATGAATGCTTTTAAATACTTTTTTGTACAAATGTTATTGTGGTGACAAATTTAACAATAAAAAAAAGTAAAAAAAAAAGTAAATTGTGAAGGAACACCCTTCCCAGGAGCAGCCCACATGTAAACCCTAAAAGGACATATGGCAAGCATGTTTATGCTGCTTTATCCCCCATCATAACCTACCCTTCCATGCTAACCATCCGACAGTGCCTCACATCTGGGTCAGCCAATAAACCCAGGAAGCCGTTAGTACTGCAGCAGGACCTGGTCGCAATTCTATGGAACTCTGGTTTGGCTGCACCTACTCGCTTTCCACAGTCACCTTTGTTTCCCCTTGTAACGGATCCCTATTCTCTGGCTGAGTATATCCGTTAGTCTCCTGAATCCCAAGTGCTGCAGTGATTATAGCTCTCCAATCCCCCAAACATGAGCATAGAATTCATGAATGGGTAAAACTAATGTGTTTAATCCAGGCTCAATGGCCTGCGTTTATACAATACAGGGACACCGTAAACACACCCATAAAACTCCCACACAAAACATGATAATCCCTCTCCCTGGACCTGAGAGGAGACTAGTTACAAGCAAACATCTAACATACTCCTTCCCTGTGCCTGAGAGATAATTAGCTGAGCACACAAGCATATAATTGAATTATCTCTTAGTACAGAAACAGGGAATATAACAAAACCCCAAAACACATAAAAACCCCACAAAAGTTACACCCCCTGTATAAAGAGGCAGTTCCAGGGAATCCGGGGCAATGGTCGGTCTCTCTTTCTGGAGTACAAAAGTACATAAAGCACATGAACTGAGCCTTTTAAAGTGCATTGGGCAAGGTATATTGCAGTGCCCATAGTCCTGAGGCAGGAGGCTGGCAAGTAGGTTCCACCAGCAGCTTGTGGCAAATGACCAGACCACAGGGTGTTTGTCACATACCCCTCCCCCCCCCCCAAGGGTAGACTACCCAGGTACCTGACCTCCTGTCGGTCGGTGCCTGAGGTAGTCTGGAAGCCCACCCCAAAACAATTGTCTGACCTGGTAGCCTCCTGCTCCATGATCTGCTCTGTCAGTTCCCAGTTTCTATGTGTGTGTGTGACTGTCACCCCTTGCTCCCCGTCGTGGGGCTGTCAGTGCTGGGTGGGCAGTGGCCAACAGCGCTCTACTCTGTAGTCAGCTGGGGTGCCCTGTTTAACGTCAGGCCCCGGAGCAAATGGACAGGTAGGGCAGAGACCAGCTGCGCTCTACCCTGATGCCAGCTCTTCTGCTGGGACGGCACTCTGCTGCTGGAGAGAGAGACTGACTGTCTCTACCCCCTGGAACTCCTGCTGCAGTTGGGAAGAAGGACCGGTTGCCGCTTCCTCCCTGCTGGATACACAGCTGCTGGGGTTGGTGATCTGGGAAGGCTGCCCAGCATCCCTGTAGGGTTGGTGCAGAGACCTCTCTCCCATCAATCACTCTAGTTGTCCTGTCTCCTGACAACAGGCACTGCCGATGTGAGGTTGTCTCCTCTCCCTTTAAACCATACTGCCGCTGGGTAGTCGGACCGACTGTCGTGACTCCCGGTAATGCTACCTGGAGGTAGGTAGTGGGACCGACCATCTCCACTCCCAGTGATGCCCACTGCTGCTGGGGCGAGGGACCTACAGTCTCGTCTCCCGGTAACGCTGGTTGCCGCTGGGGAGAGAGACTGGTTACATAGCTGAAAAGAGACTTGTGTCCATCAAATTCAGCCTTCCTCACACTTTTTTTTTTTTTGCTGTTGATCCAAAAGAAGGCAAAAAAACCTAGTCTGAAGCTCTCCCAATTTTGCATCAAACTAGGAAAAAATTCCTTCATGACCCCCAAAATAACAGTCAGATATCTCCAGGGATCAAGCAGCTATTACCCCACTAATTAGAAATTATATCCCTGTATGTTATGTTTTTGCTAGTATTTATCCAATTGCAGTTTAAACATCTGTATGGACTCTGATAAAACCACCTCTTCAGGCAGAGAATTCCATATCCTTATTGCTCTTACTGTAAAAAAATACTTTTCTTTGCCTTAGATGAAATCTCTTTTCTTCCAGCCTAAATGTGTGACCTCGTGTCCTATGTATAGCCCTGTTTATGAATAGATTTCCAGATAATGGTTTGTACTGGCCCCCGAATATATTTGGATAATGTTATCATATCCCCTCTGAGGTGCCGTTTTTCCAAACTAAAGAGATTTAAATTTTTTAACCTTTCTTGGTAACTAAAATGCTCCATTCCTTTTATCAATTTTGTAGCTCGTTTCCGCACTTTTTCTAGTGCCATGATATCTTTAGAACAGGTGCCCAAAATTGCACAGCATATTCAAGGTGTGGTCTTACCAGCGATTTATAAAGAGGCAAATTATATTTTCATCCTGAGAATTTATGCCCCTATTTATACATGACAAAACCTTACTGGCCTTAGCAAGTGCAGATTGACATTGCATATTGCTGCCTAATTTGTTGTCTATAACAATTCCCAAATCCTTCTCGTGTGTGGTTATCCCTAGTTCACTACCATTTAGGGTGTAAATTGCTTGTGCATTCTTAACCCCAAAGTGCATAACTTTGCATTTCTCTACGTTAAATTTCATCTGCCATTTTAGTGCCCAGTCCCCCAATCTACCCAAATCCCTCTGCAGGAAAGCAATATCCTGCTCACATTTTATTACTTTACAAAGTTTTGTGTCATCTGCAAACACTGATACATGGCTTTTAATGCCTATTTCAATATAATTTATAAATATGTTAAATAGAAGCGGTCCCATGTTATAAATATGTTAAATAGAATCGTGGCAATGCCGCGCATGCGCATTAGCGCTCCCCTTAGGAAAGCATTGAAAACTAATTTCAATGCTTTCCTATGGGGATTTGAGCGACGCTGGAGGTCCTCACACAGCGTGAGGACGTCCAGCGACGCTCTATCACAGGTTTCCTGTGCTGTGAAGCAGGAAGTTCCCTCTAGTGGCTGTCTAGTTTAACATAGTTGACAGCCACTAGAGGTGGAGTTAACCCTGCAAGGTAATTATTGCAGTTTATAAAAAACTGCAATAATTACACTTGCAATGTTAGGAGTAGTGGGAGTTGGCACCCAGACCACTCCAAAGAGCAGAAGTGGTCTGTGTGCCTGGAGTGTCCCTTTAAGTACTCGTGGGTGAATACCGTCAGGCCCCAGAGCTTTATTAACATACATTTTCTTTAAAGCTGTAACACCTTGTCTCGAGTTATCACAAGTTATCTGCAAGTTTTTTGCAGCAATCATTTGCATATTTCTTGCCATAGGATCCTCATTAATATCTACTGAAGAAAAATAGTTTTTTATTTTTTTTTAATTGATATACTTGAAAAAGATTTTGGGGTTGGTTTTGCATTCTTTGGCTATCAATTTCTCATATTCTAGTTTAGCCACATTAATTGCCTTTTTGCAAGTGTTATTGGCTTCCTTATATCTTATATAGGATGCCTCTGATTTGTTTGATTTTTAAATGCCCTTTTCTTATTTTTAATCTCTTGTTCTACTTCTCTACTAAGCCACCTTGGTTTCAATTTGTTTCTTTTATATTTATTACCCAATGGTACATACTGAGAAATGTACCTTTTATTTTAAAAATTACCATATTGTGATCACTATTTCCCAAATGCTTCCCAACTTGAATGTTGGTCAAAAGATCAACATTGTTTGTTATAACGAGATCCAGACAAGCATCCTGTGACGATACCAATCTCGCCACTGTGCATTGGAGGAGCCTGGTTGCCCGCCTGCTGCCTTTAGACTATGGCCCCATGTTGAAACGCTTGATTTTCCCCTGCAAAGACACGAAAGCCGGGTCATTCGGTACTTGCCCTATTTAAATAGTGATACCCCAGATAGCTATGCCATGGAGCCCATTCGTATAAAGAAAGATTATGTGAAAGACTTTGGCTCCATGGCAATTGAACTGTATGTATGAGATCTGAGCGCCATTCAGTAATAATGTGCGCTCAGATCTAACTATCTGGGGATATGTTGAATGTACCTGTTTTATGCAATAGCTGCACAGTTATATATTTTGATGTATTTTATTATCTTTTGTTACCATGTGTTCAATGGAGTTTTGCCTCTGTCCTTGGAGATAATTGGATTACCTCCCAATTATCTCCAGGATAGAAGACTCTGTGGAACTAGTTTTGGGCAGAAAAGCCATGCTTCATTTGGTCACAAAGGCCTTCGATCTATCTTTTGAACTAATGGACCAATTTGGATGATTTTGACATATTTTTGTATTTGGAGTATGCTGATTCTGAAAATGTGATACCGTATATACTCGAGTATAAGCCGACCCGAATATAAGCCGAGGCCCCTAATTTTACCCCAAAAAACTGGGAAAACTTATTGACTCGAGTATAAGACTAGGGTGGGAAATGCAGCAGCTACTGGTAAATTTCTAAATAAAATTAGATCCTAAAAAAATTATATTAACTGAATATTTATTTACAGTGTGTATAATGAATGCAGTGCAGTGTGTGTATGCAGTGTGTGTATGCAGTGTGTGTATGCAGTGTGTGTATGCAGTGTGTGTATGCAGTGTGTGTATGCAGTGTGTGTATGAGTGCAGTGTGTATATAATGAATGCAGTGCAGTGTGTGTGTGCAGTGTGTGTATGTGTGTGTGTGTGTGTGTGTGTGTGTGTGTGTGTGAGTGCAGAGCATTGGTGGGGGGTGGGCATTTTATTAATTATTATTTAATTATTATTTTAATATTTTTTTTAATGTTATTATATTTTTTTTAGGTAATATTTTTTTTATTTTATTATTAATTGTATTATTTTTTTATGCTATTATTATTTTAATATTTTTTATTATTTGTTTTATTATTAATATTTTTATTTTTTCGTTCCCCCCCCCTGCTTGTTAGCTGGCCAGGGAGGGGGGCTTTCACTCCCTGGTGGTCCAGTGGATGGGCTGTAGGAGGGGGCTGTCAGGAAGCTGTAACTTACCTTCACCGCAGCTCCTGTCAGCTCCCTTCTCTCTTCTCCGGTGCGTGCAGCTCCCAGGTCAGCTCCCTCTGCAACTCTCGCGGCCGCGCGGAGCGTTGCCACGGTAACCCGTGGCAACGCTCTGACCCCGCGGCTCTCGCGAGAGTTGCAGAGGGAGCTGACCTGGGAGCTGCACGCACCGGAGAAGAGAGAAGGGAGCTGACAGGAGCTGCGGTGAAGGTAAGTTACAGCTTCCTGACAGCCCCCGGTCCTTGTCTGTATTATGGCAATGAAAATTGCCATAATACAGACAACTGACTCGAGTATAAGACGAATGAGTGTTTTTCAGCACAAAAAATGTGCTGAAAAACTCGTCTTATACTCGAGTATATACGGTATATACTTTTAAAGTTATGAATAATGTGGAAAAACTGTATTTCTCTGCCTGGGATAATTACATTAACCCATTGTGTAAGGTAATTGTATCACAGGCAGAGGGGAGGATTTTGTATGGGAGTGTCTGAGTGTATTGTACGTGTTTATTGGTTGTTTTCCAAAACCCTGTGGGTGATACTAATGTGTAAGAATGTGTATATAAGAACAATAAACCCACAGCTCTGTCTGTTCCTGTTTTGACCCTCAACACGGAGCCTTGTCTCATTCTTGGGGGATTTATTGTATGCTGTTCCAGTTCGACTGCTAGGAGTGTAAACCTTTCGTATGGTTTTTCCTATTCCACTGTTTACAGTATTCGTATGTTTGAGAGCATTCGTATGCTTTTCAGGTTCGGTGGATTGGTGTCTACAGTAGCTGTGCCTGTGTCTCTGGAAGGGGAAGATCTACTAAACGGCGCTTTAACCCTTTTATGCCTGGGGGTGCCGTTACACATCCTTTCTAGTTGGTTTTTGTACCAATTGTGACATAAAGGTGTCATTTAACACATTCAAAAACCTGATTCCCCTAGCTGAAGTACTAGTCACTCTATCCCAATCTATGTCCGGGTAATTCAAATCTTCAATAATTGACGTGTTATCAAGATTTGCAGCTTTCCCAATTTACTTTAACAGCTGTTCTTCCTCATTAATATTTACATTAGGTGGTTTATAACATATCCCAACCAATAATTGATTTGCCATTGTTTGCCCCAAGCAGATATCTACCCATAAAGCTTCCACATTTTTCTCATCACACTCCACATGCCTAAGATTTGACTTTAATTCATGGTTGACATACAAACATACCACACCACCCTTCTTGTTTTTCCTTTCCTTCCTAAATAATGTGTACCCATTTAACCCCTTAAGGACCAAACTTCTGGAATAAAAGGGAATCATGACATGTCACACACATGTGTCCTTAAGGGGTTAAGTTAACTGCCCAGTCATGTGTCTCATCCCACCATGTTTCAGTTATGCCTATTATATCATATTGTTTAGTGTATGCTAATGCCTCTAGTTCCCCCATTTTGGTATATAGGCTCCTTGCATTAGTAAGCATACATTTCATATTATCATGAGTCATTTGTACTTTTTGTGAATTTTCATCAATATTACATTCCACCCTCTGTTCTGAGCTTTCCCCTCCCCCCCATCTCTACCCCCTTTATTCTGAGCTAAAGCCCATCTCCTTTCTATCCTATCTCCATTTTCTAGATTGCTTTGAGCCTCCCCCCTACTACTAGTTTAAAATCTCCTCCAATCTTCTAGCCATCCTATCCCCCAGCACTGCAGACCCTCTTCCGTTTAGGTGCAATCCATCACGACTATACAGGTTGTACCCACTCGCAAAATCAGCCCTGTGCTCTAAAAACCCAAAACCTACTTTCCTGCACCAAGACTTCAGCCACACATTGACCTCTGTAATCTCCCGCTGCCTTTCTGCTATATTTCTGAAAATATTACCTTGGAAGTCCTTTTCTTTAGCTTACTTCCTAGTTCCCTGAACTCATTCTTTAGGACCTTCCATTTTCCTCTGACTTTGTCATTGGTACCAATATGGACCATGACAGCTGGATCATCCCCAGCCCCTCCATATAATCCTTCCACTCAGTTGGCAACATGCCGGACCCGAGCACCCGGGAGACAGCAAACTGTCCGGTTGAGTCGATCAGAGTGGCAGATTACCCTAGCTACTCTCCTAATAATAGAGTCCCCTACCACCACAGCCTGTCTATACATCCTTACCTTCTCAATCTCACCCGTTCTAGAGGGGGTGTTCCCACGGCTGTTAGAAGGAACAGCTTCCTGCAGTACAGCTACTCCTGAGTTGATGCTCCCAACATCTTCACTCAGACGTGCAAATCTGTTAGGCTGCACAAGATCAAGACTAGCTAAACCTTTCCTCTTCCCTCCCCCTCCTGCTTCCTCACCCCATTGTTACCCAGCTATGTGCCTGCTCACCAACTGTCTCATCTCCTCCCTCTCCACTACCTGCACCCACTAAACTCTGCTCAGTGAGCAGCAGACTCCTCTCAAGATCGTCAATCTATAAAAAAGATGTATTAAAAAGATGGGAAAAGTTTTAATAAAAAAAATTAAACCTACTTTTTCACTTGGTATTAACTAATACCAACCACAGTCCACCAATTCTCCAAGAAAGGACTGACCATCTCCACTACCAGTTATGCTAGCTGCTGCTGAGATGAGGGACCTAAAATCTCATCTCCTCGGGTGACTCAGCCTTTTCCTTGCTCTGCATCAAGGGCCTGCTGCTGGACCGAGTCTAGTAGGTCTTGGTAGTCCTGTTCCAACTCCCACTCCATGGCAATCAGGTGGGTGAGATCTGACCCCAGATCAATACCTACCGGGAACGGTAGCATCCTTTTCCGGTGATAAAAGCCCGGAACTGCGACTCCACAGGACTGCCAAAATCATCCTCCTCCTCCATGACCTACCACAACATCCGGGTCCATCATAACCCTCCCCCTCCAGTTGCACGCAATCTGCCAACCAAGTGTCTCACTGGACTGCGTACCACCATAGTGCCCAGTACGAGTCGTCTAACCTCATCTTTCTGGACCAGGAACTCAAGGTGCCTTACCCACTCCATCAAGGGTTGCTCTGCCAGCGGTCCGCTGTACTTGAAAGCTTCTCTTTCCGCTGAAGCTGTGCTACCTCCATGAACTCCTGCCTTAGTTCTCACATTACACATTCTCTCCAGGACACCTTGTTCTCGGCTGACATAGGTACTTTTTCCTGTGCCAGTATGTCTTGTAATCTCCACTGGAACTCCTCCTCATATGGGGATGCTGCCCGGGGGCTAGCTTGCTTTATCTCCCGAGTTCCTCTTTATACAGGGGTGCTGCTGCACACCTCACTGCTTTCCCTGGCTTGGGATATCCATTTGGGAGAAAAATCCCGCCGTTTGCCACCAATGTAACAGATCCCCTATACTCCGGCTGAGTATATCCGTTAGTAGTTTCCCGAATGCAAAGTGCTGCAGTGATTATAGCTCTCCTGTTTCCAGCAGAGTAGTGATTAGAGCTCTCCAATCCCCCAAACATGAGTCTAGACTTCATGAAGGGGTAAAAAAAATGTGTTTTAATCCAGGCTAATTGGCCTGCTTTTATATATATAGGGACACAGAAAACGCACCCTTAACACTCCCACACAAAACATGATAATCCCTCCCCCTGGACCTGAGAGGAGACGAGTTACAAGCAAACATCTAACATACTCCTCCCCTGTGCCTGAGAGATAATTACCTGAGCACACAAACCTATAATTGAATTATCTCTCAGTACAGAAACGGGCAATATAACAAAACCCCAGAAATACCCCCAAAACACATTAAGCCCCCCACAAACTTTACATCCCCTAATAGCCCAGATCTGGGTGACCAACATATCCCAAAATAACCCAGATCGGTTCAGGGGTTAGGGATTTCCATGGAAGTCACAATTTTGACCAACCGTGCACATGGTCCCATGTTCCAGGAAATCAGGGCCAATGGTCGGTCTCTCTTTCTGGAGTACAAAAGTACATATATCCCATGAACGGAGCCTTTTAAAGTGCATTGGGCAAGGTAATTGGGCATAGTCAGGGACGTGTCTATAGCGAGGCAAACAAGCATCTGCCTTGGGCGGCACTTTGCAGTGGGCTGCAAAAAATCCCCCAAATGCCCAGGCAGATCTCTTGCTTGCCTCGTGTCCTGGGGGGGTTCAAGAGCTGGCCGGCTGGCCACTTTTAAGTCCCCCCCCCCCCTCCCGAGGAGGGCAGCGAGGGAGCATACTCACCTGAGCACTTCTTGCTCAGCTCCTTCCGTGCTGGTTAATGAAGCCGGAAGCCGGAATATGACATCAGACCGGCTCCCGGCATCACTAAGCGCCGCCTACTCAGCCTGTCCACCCCCTGCCTGCCCGCCCAGCACACTGGACTGCAGGTAAGCAATCCACTCCAGCTCTCCCAGGGAGGCTGGGTGGATTTAAAATAAAATTAAAAAAATATTAGTTTGTGAATGTGTATGTCTAAGTGAATGTGTGTGTGTGTGTGTAAGTGTTTATGTGTGTCTGTGTCGGTCAGTGAATGCGTGCGTCTGTCAGTGTGTGTCCAAGTCAAAGTGTGTGTGTGTGTATGTCATTGTTTGTCAGTGTATATGAGAGTGTGCGTCTGTCATTGAGCGTCTGTCAGTCAAAGTGCGGCATTGACAGGAAGGGGTGGGAGACATTTAAATTGAGGGGGTGCCCGAGCACCGTCCTGCCTAGGGCAGCACAAATCCTAAATACATCACTGCCCATAGTCCTGAGGCGGGAGGCTGGCAAGCAGGCTACTCCAGGTGCTCATGGACTATCCCACAGATGCTTAAACTCCTTTACTGTGTTAACTTCTACCACTGCAGCTGGAAGGCTATTCCATGCATCCACTACCCTCTCAGTAAAGTAATACTTCCTGATATTAGTTTTAAACCTTTGTCCCTCTAATTTAAGACTATGTCCTCTTGTTGTGGTAGTTTTTCTTCTTTTAAATATAGTCTCCTCCTTTACTGTGTTGATTCCCTTTATGTATTTAAATGTTTCTATCATATCCCCCCTGTCTCGTCTTTCCTCCAAGCTATACATGTTAAGATCCTTTAACCTTTCCTGGTAAGTTTTATCCTGCAATCCATGAACCAGTTTAGTAGCCCTTCTCTGAACTCTCTCCAAAGTATCAATATCCTTGTGGAGATATGGTCTCCAGTACTGCGTACAATACTCCAAGTGAGGTCTCACCAGTGTTCTGTACAATATGTATCGGGAAAAAGGCTATAATACTGCTATAAACTACTCTAATCACTGGTTACTGTGAATGGGATATTTCAAAGGCGAAAGAAGAGCCTCTTAAATCAACTGCTACTGTCACATTCTCTGATTGCCTGTGTGTTTGTCTTAATATTTGTTGTGTGTTTGTGAAGTACTCATTCATTGCCTGTGAGTCTCACTGTTGGTTGTGTTTGACATATTGACTCATTGTCTGTGTGTTTTTTCTCTGCAGGCTATCTAAGGTTTGCTTAGTTCCAAACGTCGTGATGGTGGACAGAGGAGGGGGAGTGCTTGTCAGCCTTACTCACCCCAACACCTCACTGAGTTTGCCAGGCAATGGGGGCAGCTTGGTGCTTACCAGAGGAGGGGACCCAGGCCCTGGACTGACTGGGGCTGTAGTAGAGATGGGTGGACCTGGAACGCTTCCTGTGCCCATGAATCTGTTTGCTACTTGGGAGGTGGACCGCTGCTCCCCGAGCTGTGTACCACGGTATGAAGCTGAAATCAACATTCAATACTTTACACACCTCTCAAACACCATATTGTCAAATAATAGAGACATTACATAGTTACATAGTTACATAGTTACATAGCTAAAAAGAGACTTGCGTCCATCAAGTTCAGCCTTCCTCACATATGTTTTTGCTGTTGATCCAAAAGAAGGCAAAAAACCCAGTCTGAAGCGCTTCCAATTTTGCAACAAACTAGGAAAAAATTCCTTCTTGACCCCAAAATAGCAGTCAGATGTCTCCTTGGATCAAGCAGCTATTACCCCACTAATTATAAATTATATCCCTGTATGTTATGTTTTTGCAAGTATTTATCCAATTGCAGTTTAAACATCTGTATAGACTCTGACAAAACCACCTCTTCAGGCAGAGAATTCCATATCCTTATTGCTCTTACTGTACACAAATCTTTTCTTTGCCTTAGATGAAATCTCCTTTCTTCAAGCCTAAATGCGTGACCTCGTGTCCTATGTATGAATATATATTTTATGTTTATGTTTATGTTTTATGTTTATGAATATATTTCCAGATAATGGTTTGTACTGGCCCCGAATATATTTGTATAATGTTATCATATCCCCTCTCAGGCGCCGTTTTTCCAAACTAAAGAGATTTACATTTTTTAACCTTTCTTCATAACTAAAATTCTCCATTCCTTTTATCAATTTTGTAACTCGTCTCTGCACTTTTTCTACTGCCCTTGATATCTTTCTTTAGAACAGGTGCCCAAAATTGCACAGCATATTCAAGGTATTGAGACATTGTGACTTTTGTAACTGGACAATTGCACACAGATAAGCTTTACTCTTATATCCTGTACTGCAATATTCTACATGCTTCACTCACATATATATGAATTCACTAAAGCTAGATGTCACAAACACCACCACTGCAAGGCGGGCACAAGTGTTCCTTTTATCTTATTGAATTTGTTATAGTGCCTACAGTATTCCGCCCCTGCCCTCCTCTTTTAAATTTCATCCAAAAGTGTGACAAGGTGGACCCCTGAAGCAGCCTTTACTCCAGATGTATTGAGCATAAGGGGTTGTCTCTGAGACTGGGGTCAAGTCGGTGGCTATATCTTCCCAATAAAGGGGTGGTAGGTGGGAACAGGTAGCTGGTTCTGGTCTGGCACAGAGCCCACTACACACTGGATCAGGAGGCAGGAATTGTAGCTTCTGCCTTGGCAGCCAACCTGGGTAGAAACTCCAGCATCAGCAGGACAGGAAAGCACACAAAACATTTAATCAAAACCAATTACATTATACACACCCTGCATCTATAATGGATGCAGGGTGGGTACACATTTTCCCACACCAATATAAATATTGTTAGGTGTTAGTGCCTGTATGATCCCCCATATGATTTGGTTATATGTATTGGCGTGATTGTGTTGCCATAAATTAAATATGCGGACTGCGGCTAAAATAAAGTATTGAGTATTCATACTATTGGTTTGTTCAGTTTCAGTAACATAGTTTTTGAAACCTGTCAGCTGGTTTTATTAGTCCCTAATTCCTGGATGAGTTAAGAGCTAGGCCTAAGAGCCACAAGTGCCTTTGTAAAGGCTGTATTTGGAGATCGTGTAGGCAGAGACTTCAATACTTGCCTGGAAGTAAACGAATTGCAGTCTGGTCTGATGGAAAAGGTCCTCAGCGACTGAAATGCTACAGGGTCCCTGACAGCAGCTAGGAAGCTGACCTGGCATAGTTACTCAGTCGGACTATGGGAGAGTTATCACAGTTGGTGGTAGCGGTAGGATGGCCTTCTAGCTATTGTGGAAACATCCAAAGTACCACTGGGACACCTTCACATCTTTCCGAACTCATGGAGATGAATAGAGCTAGCACCTGTGCAGCGTTCTTGCCCAATGGGTTCCTGAGGAGAGTGAGAGTGTCTTTTGAAGCCAATCCAGTAACAGACGTGGTGTAACATACGTAGGAGGATGTGACCACAGAGATGGACCAAAATAGGTGATATTTCTGAGCAGAACTAGTGAAAGAAATGGGGTTAGTGCCTTACCAGCAAAAGTATAACCCGGAGAGAGAGCTATGGAGTCCCTGCCCTCTTAGGGTCTCATCCCACCACAGAGGATATTGAATGGCTGGATTGCTGAATTTTTTATATACTATGTGACGGAGCTACCTCCCCTGGCTACCTCCTCCAGGTCAGCTTGCTCTCTGCTACCCTGGACTCTGGAGCACTTCACGGACGTTTGACTGAAGTCTCTCAAGACGTCTTCCACTGGACAAGGCTGCAGCTTGCCCCTTTCAGGCAGGTATTCTCCTCTCTGCCTACACTGTCTCCAGCTAGTGCCTTTACAAAAGCACTTGTGGCTCTCAGGCCTAGCTCTTTCTTAATTTGTCCTGGGGATCAGTGACCAGTGCAGCCAGCCAACAGGTCCACAAATGGTGTTACTGGAATCCCTGAACAAATCTCTGAACAAACCAGACGAGACACATAGATCCTAATTAAACCAACACACAGTACTTTATTTTCACTCAGGACAAGCCCCATCCACATTACCTTACACTTAATGCTTCAAACTCAATCCAATACATCCCTGAATCATACAATCACGTATAATAACAGAATATAATATTCATGAAAGGTTAGGAAAGACCATTACTAACACAAAATATGTCCCCTGCCTACATAAACTAACAGGTGGCACTGCACAGAAGTGTTGCAAGATTGTTAAAAATCAAGGAGAGCACACAACATTAAACAATAACCATAATACACACCCTGCATCTTAAATTGAATCAGGGTGACTGAAGTAATCCAGGGACCTATATAAAGTCTTATGCCCGCCACAAAGGTAGACTAACCTAATCGGTCTGTACCTGAGTCGGTAACCACTCCCAAAAAGTCAATTCACACATGCAAACTCCGGAAGAAGCTCCACAGTCTAGTTCCTTTGTTGCTGTTGGAGAGGGAAGCCGACCGACCGCCTTCTCCCATTGGAGTTCCTCTTGCCGCTGGGGAGAATGGCTGGCTGCCTCCGCTCCCTGGAGCCCAGTCTGCCACTTGGACGAAGACCGGCTACCTCTACCTCCTCTCGCTGAGTTGCAATTTGCTGCTGGTGAGGGAGGTCGACTACCTCCTCTTCTGGGAGCTCAGTCTGCCGCTGGGGAGGAAGACAGACTATCTCCTCTCCCTAAAAATCACCCTGCACCAATCATGGTGTTCCATAACTCCCACCAGCAAACCCAGGCATACACAACCCCAGAGCAAAGTGGATCAACTCTGGGGGAAATGAAGGCAAACGGTTACATTTAGGTATTCACACAATACACAACAACCTTTAGTTATATATAAAAGATAGATATAAAGACCGTGCCCTTGTCTCACTGCTCAATTCTGTCATTTTAAGAGTTAAAGGGAAACTCCAGTGCCAGAAAAACGATCCGTTTTTCTGGCACTGGAGGGTCCCTCTCCCTCCCACCCACCAATCCCCGGTTACTGAAGGGGTGAAAACCCCTTCAGTCACTTACCTGGGACAGCGGCGATGTCCCTCGCCGCTGTCTCCGCCTCCGCGCCGCTCCTCCCAGTGATTGCGTCGGCTGGTGGGCGAGACTGATCTCGCCCACCGGCCGAGGAGACCTAATGCGCATGCGCGGAAATGCCGCGCATGCGCATTACGTCTACCCATAGGAAAGCATTGAAAAATCATTTCAATGCTTTCCTATGGGGTTATGAGCGACGCTGGAGGTCCTCACACAGCGTGAGGACGTCCAGCAACGCTCTAGCACAGGTTTCCTGTGCTAGAACCCAGGAAGTGACCTCTAGTGGCTGTCTAGTAGACAGCCACTGGAGGTGGAGTTAACCCTGCAATGTAATTATTGCAGTTCATGAAAAACTGCAATAATTACACTTGCAGGGTTAAGGGTAGTGGGAGTTGGCACCCAGACCACTCCAATGAGCAGAAGTGGTCTGGGTGCCTGGAGTGTCCCTTTAAATCACTTTTTTAAGGCATCCTTAGCAACACCTCCCCGCGTATGACTTACAATTTTCCTAAACCCTAAATGATCTAATGTTTACACTTCCTTTTTTGCACATTATGTTTAATTTTGGAATTTCTTATCTCTTGGTCTGGTAATAGCTTACGAGACCTTGCAGGAGACTCCTTTGTGTGAATAAAAGTTCAATTTACGAAGCAGGAAATAAAAACTTCTAAATTAGTTAACATCTGCTTTGAAAATTAAAGCATGTTTTCATGGAGAAGGTGTCTGTCACAGCCAGGGGAGGTGTGGCTAGGACTGCATAAACCTAGAAAAAGCCTGTGTGACAAAAGGCCTTTTGTCACTGTTTTTTCATGTGACAAACTACCCTGTTCCCCTGGCTTATATAGAAGCCTGATTGCCAGCCTCCTTGCCCATGATTATGGCCCTCGGGTGTATGGCCCTTTAAAAACACTATTTGGACTTATTGGTGTTTAAAAGACTGTTGTGGCCTGTCCTAAACTTTAACCCCATGGCGATTTTATTCTCTTCGTGGGATCTGAGCGCTGTTCGGATATATTGAGCGCTCAGATCCAAGCTATCTAGGGTTAGGTTGAATGTGGGGGTTCTGTTCAGTGTAATGAGAATTATGTATTTTTGTGTATTTTTGCTGCTGTTGTGAATGGAGATATTTTCTGTACCTGGAGATAATTGGCTTACCACACCCAGTTAAGCCAATTATCTCCAGGATAGAGGAGAAGATAGGCTGTGCAGCCGGTCTAAATCGGTGGAACTGGTTTGGGGCAGGAAAGCCATGCTTGCAGTCAGTCAAATAGGACTCCCATCTAACTTTCGAACCACTGGACCAATTTGTATGATTTTGACGTATGTTTGTATGCTGGTTCAGAATATGTAAGTTTTATGTGAATGTGATGTATACTTTTAAAACTATGAATATTGTGTAATACTGTGTATTTTCCTGCCTGTGATAATTTCATTAGCCCATTGTGTACAGTAAGTCTATCACAGGCAGAGGGGAGGATTTTGCTGGAATGAATGGGAGTGTTTGACTGTATTGTAATGTTTTGATAGGTTGTTCCACAAGACCACGTGGGTGGTAACCTTGTGGGAAAAATTGCATATAAGTGTCAATAAACCCTCAGACTGCTGAGTTCCTGTTTTACCCTCAACATAGAGCCTCGTCTCATGATTGGGGGAAAAGGTTGCATTTACACTGGGGGATTGCTATGCTCTGCATATTCCCTTGGCTATAATCACTAAGCTCTTATAAGAGCTTGTTCCAGCTTCAATCTCTGCAGGAAGAGAGGTTCGGTCAGCAGTGCTTATGGTGTCTGGAGAAGTTCTTGGAGCCCTCGGTAAGCACTAGGAGCATCCATCAACGGAGGTACCCAGTCGGGGTGCCAGGTGATCCGTTACAGCCTGTGAGTGGACTGTT
Organism: Pelobates fuscus; assembly: GCF_036172605.1. Classification (NCBI taxonomy): domain Eukaryota; kingdom Metazoa; phylum Chordata; class Amphibia; order Anura; family Pelobatidae; genus Pelobates; species Pelobates fuscus. The sequence continues at coordinate 450,326,825 of NC_086318.1, read as the reverse complement.
TAGCTGGTTCAGAGCACATGCACATGCTCTGTCCCGGCAAGTGGAGGGGCTGTAGGGAGGATACACACAAGACTTCCCTTGCATTTTCTGCCTACAAGCGAGAATCACATTAGGACTGTCGCCAGCGTCCAGTGCGTTGTCTTTAGAGAGTACCAAACTTTATCTTAAACATGGCTCCATCTTTATTTTTTTTTAATGGCTCTTGTAATGCAATTGATGATTTAAAACAATGAGCTTGCTATATCTTATATTCTAATAATACAGAGAATCATTTTAAAAGATCACAAAGTTTTTTTTATTAAGTGCGTGTGTGTGTGTGTGTGTGTGTATATATATATATATATATATATATATATATATATATATATATATATATATATATATATATTAGCTAATGTGACTTAAAAAAGAAACATGAGCTAAAAAAGTGGGATGGCACATACAATATAGAGGATACAATATAAAAGATACAACCTGTATAACAGGACGTGATCTCTGACAAATCTAAATGATAAATAATATATAGTGAAGTACGTATAGAAAACAAAATCTACATCCAGGAGGTAGAGAACTTACAAGAGGTATTGATGATCTGCGCTTATCACCACTTGGGGGTATCTGAATGCAGAAATAGAATTCTCCTCAGGTTTGAAATCCTCAAATGGATAGAGAAAAAGAATATACATAGAGTAGTACTGTTAAAAAAACATACATTTATTACACTGATTGCACTTACATTCAGGTCGCAATCAGCAGGCATATCTCCACTCACAAGTGGAACAAGATGGTAAATGCGTCTATGCTGCAGATGGAAATAATAGCTGATCACAACTTAGTGCTAAAAAATAATAATAATAATACAATCATAAAATAAAATGGAAATAAAAGTCCATCCAGATGCTCAATCCAACGCGTTTCGTCGATACGACTTCTTCAGGGACATGAGTAAAGTCCAAAGTGATTTCTTTATATACCCTTGGACACAGGTACTTCTCGTTAGTCAAATTTTCCCGCGGGGTTGAATACTGCCGGGTTCTGACGTAAGTCGTTCTCCATTGGGCAGATCTATAGAAACGTAATATGACACATAGCCGTCTCCTAACTTCCGCGTTCCAGAGTGGAATGCACAACGGAACTGCCACACAGCAACCATTACATAGCGTTCCACAGTGGAACGCATAGCAAAAGGAGAAACCAACTAAACAAACCAGGATGACAGTGGGTGAAATAAACAAACCACTGTCATCCTGGACATATATGCCCATAAACCAAACAGAGTAAAAGCCACAAATACAAAAAAAAGAAAAAATATATCAGCCAATTCACAGGAGACCTAAAGAATAATATATAATAACTATAAAAACTCTACATAAAAAAATAATTTTATTGTTACATAAAAATGCTAATAGGTATCATGTGAATCCGCTCATATGTACATATCGATCACAAGATTGAAATTCCATAACACACAAAGAATATATTCATACAGAGAATACAAAACTCTGTCAATATTCTATAAGAGAAGATAAAACAAGTTAGTAATATATATATATATATACATACATACATACATTCCTCAAAAGAGTGATCTAATGAACCCACCAAGTGTTTTTAAATTGTATATCCAGTGTGCCTCTTTTTTAGCTAACTCATGGATTTTATTTCCCCCTCTCCAATGTCTTTCAACGGAGTCTATACCAATAACAATACAAGTTGACCAATTAAACAGTGTACAAGTGTTACAATGTTTTGGGACACTGTGTTCTACTTTGTTAGTTCTAATGTTATTGAAATGTTCTCGAAATCTGGTGTCTAATGTCCTAGTGGTTCTGCCTATTGTGCTCCGCATCCACATTGCAATAAATAAATGACATATGTGGATGTATACATTTTTTAATAGTGTACGTCCTATTAGTATAAGTACCTGTAAAGGTTATGGTCTCTTTCTTTTGATACATGTAGAACAGGTACCACATTTATGGAATCCTGGAGTTTTTTGAGAAAGTAAAAAATTATTGGAATTTTTTTATCTGTAAAGGCAGAGGGCTAGGTGCTAATTGATTTTTGAGGTTATCAGCTTTTCTGTAGATAACTGTCAGTTTCTCAGGTATAACATTTCCTAAGATTTCATCCTTTTTTAAGATGGCCCAATGCTTTTTGAGATTTTTTTCTATTTTCTTGGCATGTGTATTATATTTATATAATATATAATAATATATATTATTTGGCGATAAACGCAAATTCTAAATGAGTGTTATCTCTTTTATTCTTTGATCCATTGTCAATTAAGAATTCTGAACGTTCCTTTCTCTTTATTTGTGTAATTTCCCTTTCCATCTGTTCAATATTATAACCCTTCTCAGAATATCTATTTTTTATTATTTTAGCTTGTTCTTCAAATATTTGAATACTAGAACAATTTCTTCGCATACGGGTTATTTGTCCTTTTGGGACATTGTTTAACCAAGTCGGATGGTGTAGACTGTTTTTTTTGATTGCCATATTGCAATCAGTTTTTTTTTTTTTTTTTAAAAAGGTCTTCGTATTAAGAGATCCCCTTTCGATATGTAGGGTCAAATCCAGAAAGTCAATAGTTTCTTTATGGATATTGGAGGTAAATTTTAAATTGTATTGGTTAGAATTGATGCTTTCAATGAAAGCCTCCAAACTTATGTTGTCCCCCTCCCAAATAATAAGCACGTCATCTATGTAGCGTCGCCAGAGGACGAGGCTCCCCCACAGCTGCAGTCCCAACTGGATGCACAAGGCCTCCCAGTGAGACACATACAAATTAGCAAAACTAGGGGCGAACCTCGTCCCCATGGCGACACCACATAGCTGTAAAAAGAACGTAGAGTTAAACCAAAAAAAATTCTTGGTGAACACAAAATGAATACATGCCAATAAAAAATCAATCTGTGTAGGACATATAGTCTGTTGTTGGATAAGAACATCTCTGATAACCTCCAAACCCTTATCATGAGGGATATTGGAGTACAGGGAGGTAACATCCACAGTGGCCAAAATATAAGAAGATTTCCAAACAAAAAAATTACCAATTGAGAGTCCTTATTTAAAGCTTGTTTTTCTTTATTGGTTAGATTATATTTAACTACTTCTTTCTTTTGGATTTTATCAAGATTGGTTTATAGGAGTGTAGTCCTCAACTACACAACGTGCTAACATAAGAGCCTAATAAGTGGCTCTTTACTTGTGAGTATAATACTTTTACTTTTTCGTGAAAAATTGGTAACCGACTATATTGCACTATATATCTTTTGCTTGAGCTCTAGTCACATCGTGAGAAAAAGATTGGAATTGAAGAAGGAGAAAGGTCGCCTTTACGGACCTGAAAGTGTTTACTCCTGAGCTTGGCTATAAGCTCATTAATATGTGAGGGGTTCTATACATAAATTTAATACATAAATATTGAATCACAGGGTTACACTATGAAGATTTAATTTCTTTCAGAGCACTCTAATAATATCATCCATCCTGTGACCAGTTTGGAAGTGAATACTATTAAGAATTTGGACTTATTTGATATCTGTATGTAGCGCTACACCTTCTTTTTGTATTTGAGTTCCACTCCCACCCAACAGTCGTATGCTGCCAAGATCACACAGAAACATAGTCTGTCTGCAGTTTAACGTCCCATTTAGTTAACGTGTTGGGGGGAGAGGGGGCTAGGGTTTTTTTTAAGTACCCTCCGTACATCCTAGTTTGTCCTTCTTTTAAATGCCAGAAGTGGTTACATCTGTGCTGGTACTTTAGCAATTCAGGTATTTATTTATTAATACTTATGTCATCTCTCTGCTAGCACCATACTTTGTGGTCTCACGCTAGCTGATGGGCTGAGCGTGCCTTTTCTGTCACAACCATATATTCCCACAATGCAAGGGAGACCCACAAATTATGGCTGGAACAGAGGGTGCAAATAAAGCTAATACCAGGGATGGGCACTGCAGATCTTTGGACAACACCTCTCATGATGCTTTGCCAGCATTATAGCTGTAAGAGCATTGTGGGAGATGTAATCCACAACATCTGGAGTGCCGAAGGTTGCCTACCCCTTCACCTATACCATACACTAGATATACAGAAATTTCTGACTACACACCATGACATTCTATTACTGCACAGCCGGGACTGCAGTGTATATATTGGGACGTAGGGCAGGGGTGGCCGTGTTGTAGATTGGGACAGTGTAGCTGAACTCTGTTTCCAATATTGCTAATGTAAATTGTAACAAGTCTGGAGCCAAAAAAATACAGGCAAACAAATCTAAATCAATATATAGTTCTTGCCTAGCACAAGAGTCCTGATATGTGGGTTCCCCACCCACCACTAACATGGTGTAATTCACAGGAATTCAGAGTCCATAGCAGGAACAGAATTCCCTTTGTGTATGAAAACAAATAGAGCTTTATTGACTAAAACGTTAAAAATCAAAAACAATAACAAAGTGCATGGAGGGAGGGGGAGGGGTGGCACTAAGAGGGGGGGGGGAAAGCATATGTCATGCCAATAAGGCACATCCAGGGATTCATTATAACAGATTATAGGTGTAAAGCGATCTAACAGAACAAACCCAGTCCTGTGACCTACCAATGTTAATAAAACAAACATTCTACTGTGACCCAGCAATGGAGTGAATGAATCAATCCCCCAAAACAAGTCTTGTCCTGTAAGACACTCCCTCTCTACTAATTAGAGAAAACAAGGGGCTGGCTGCACTCACCTGAACATGCTTAAATGGGGTGCTGCTGGAGGCCAATAAGTACAGTAAAAATGAAAATCCAGCGCACTCCCTTATCTACTAAACAGCTACTTTGGTGCTGACCGATTTTGCCAGTTTTATTAAAAACACCTAATCTAGGCAAAATCTCTGCTAATTAGGACAGGGATATTCACATTGAATTTCTAAGAGCAATTTTTTTGGAGTATGAACGTGTAGGAGCGTGGTCATGGGTGGGGGCTAGGGCAGAGTGTGGGGAGGAAACCATGAGACTGTGGCTTTCTGGTGTATTGGAAACCTGGGAGTTTCAATGCCCATGAGATGGTCGGAGAGCGAGCCCCTTCAGGTGTACTGAATTTGAACATTGAGAGGTAAATGGTTGCGGTCAGAGACCTGGAGAGGACACGGGATGGCGGAGGTGGAAAGGGAGCCTCTTACTATTTAGAAGGGAACTCGGAGACAGAATGTGACCGGCGGTCGGTCAATCCTGTATATTTCTATCAACACAAAGGGGGCTGGTGGAGAAATTGCATAAAGGCATTTGGAAAGATTTCCTGAATGAATTGCTTTGTGGTGAATGTTAAAGGAAACACATGCATAGCGTTTGGGGAAAATGGGGAAAATAAGGCCCTGCTAAATTGCCCAGTGACATGCAACCTGCGCAGCACAACTATGCAAGGTGCCTATAGTTGATATTACTCTGAAAATAGAGTACGGGAGCAGGCCTCGCAGGACCACTAGCAGTTAGAAGAGAAAAAGAAACCTAAAATACTGTTTGGGTTAGGACCGGTTACTTCCTCTTTCAAGCTGCGATAACAACACGGATAGCAACTCTGTGTTTTTTGCTGCTGTGGAGTTCTAGTAAAGAGAGACTTAAGCAAATATGAAGCCTCCTGTCATGTTATAAAATGTGTAAACCAATAATTACAAATTGAAAACCACCAAATAGTTGTCTACCAACATATAAGAAAACCTTGTATACCAACCTTAGTTAATTAGGGAAATGCCCAAATTGACCGGAAAAAAGGAGGGAGCTAAAGTCTACGACTTGGCCTACAGATGTGTTTCTGGAATAGAAAGATATGCTAAGTCCGGCTTCCCTAAACTCCGGCCCTCCCTACTGAACTACAACTCCCATGATTCTCCACCTATCTATTTCATTCATAGAATGGGAGTTGTAGTTCAGCAACATCTGGAGGGCCGGAGTTTGGGGAAGCCTGTGCTAAATCATACCGATACCCATTCTGTATAAATGTCATAAGAGTAGAAAAGTAAACCTAAACAGAACATACCGTATAATGTGTAACCGAATAAAACTGCCAGTTGTAGCGTAGGCCTTAAAGTTGATAACCAGATTGGTTTGGTAAAGACCTAATGTTAAACAACAGTGATGGACATATTTACTGTAAAACATAATTTTCCATAATATCAAATCAGAACCCCAACTCGAAAAATTAAAAATAAACTTTTATTTTGTTCATTTTTTTTTTTTAGAAAGAATCAATTTGCCACAGATATAAATGCAACAATTTAACGTGAGATTGAAACAGTAGCAATTCAACAAGTACCAGCAACTTATTAGCGTGAAGTATGAAGGGAGCTCGAGTATTCCAAGGATTGCAGCTCAAATGCATTGAGAAACAAATTATTGACATAAACCTAGATAATAGCCTAGTAGTTAATGTACTCATGAATTACAGAACATTGTGTCTCCAAAACCGCGGGAGAATTAAAGGTTCGTGGCGTGTGCTGCAATACACTTCCCCAGCTGCTAAAGGGGTGGAAAAACTCTGTTAATGCAGACGCGCTGAGCGGGACAGCGACCCAGGCACCCACGTGTACTGTAGATCACTGCTGCGTTCTGGGAAGTCTTCCAGACCTAAAGTCGGCTGTAAGATAAGTATACCGGCCGAGGGCGGCTTCAAACGCTCTGTCCGAGAGCATACTATCAGATACCAGCAGCACTGGGCAAACAGATTGACACAAGAGCTGATCCAGATGTTTGCACAGCAGGTAGCAACGATATGTTATTGGCAAATATATCCCCAATTCTGAAGCCAGGAAAAGATAACATTTATAAGTGAAATTGGTTTAAAAAGGTTTTTATCAATGCTTTGACCCAAAGATCTATTCATCGACTTGGCAAATAGATCTCCACTGATTAGATTTTGAATCACTTTTTTTAAAATTGAACAGGATTTATCAGATCAGCGGAGATCAGATTTAAATGTGACGTTCTCGGCGTGTAGACGTGCACATTTTAGTATCGGGCATTAAATCATCTTGGTTCAGGATATTTAATGGTATGAGGCAATAGTGTCCTTTAACACCTATACTGTATGCTCTTTCTCTAGAACTATTTGCCCTAAGAGATAACAAGAATATAAAAAGTTTTGAAGTTGATGATAGGAGTTATAAAATCTTGCTATTTGCCGATTTCATCATACCACAGAAGACCCTGAAACATCGCTGGGGGCATTGATAATGGATTTCCAGCAATTTTCTGAACGAGCTTTTTTATATTGAACATAGGTACATTTCAATTATATCGATGTTAGGATATCGGTAACAGAAAGAATACTCTCTTCTGATAATTATCCATTTGAATTCCTCAACACTAACACAATAAAGAAATTGAAAGAATAAACGGATCGCTATGTACCTGAACGAAAACTTGAATACAAGCATAGTTATATGCTGAGCAAATAAACTACAATAAGTACGTATGAACAAACATCCGTCCTTCAGTGGACCAATTCATTATCCTTCGGAAGGATGTAGCCAAATGGCTAATATATACCCTTTTGTCATTTTTATGGAGACATAACCTAACTGTCTATTTAGACCTCAAATTAAAAATTATAAAACACTTGAACATACAGAGAATTCACTTTAGAAACCATTCAATTATTTTTATTTATTTTATTTTTTTCTCAGTCTGTAAAGGGTTAATAGTTCCCTCCAAAGATCTTGACACGGGCTGATTGTTCTGATAGACTCGGCCCATGAAGGGTTAAAACTCCCCATAAGGATTCAAACTATTTCCACGTCACCATCTGAGTGAATCCTATTGGCACTCAGAGTGGTGACGATTTTTGAAATTCACCAATCAGAATGGCTATCCTCCCTTTAAAATCCCGGTCTTTTCCCACACATCAGTTCCCCTCTGATGAGTTGTGGGCGAAACGCGCGTCAGGGGCACTCAGGGACAAGTAATCTACTGAACATGAATCATTTGCATTTTTGTAACTATGCCTAGCTTGTGCCCGGAGTTATACTTTTACAACCGTCATTGCAATTCAAACGATGAGGGCTTTTTTCTCTTTTCATATCTCTAGTTATCTCACTAGTCAAACTATTTATTAAAATAGGAAGCACTTTTTCGTTCCCACAGCAATCACGGCTTTCCCTCCAAGGTGGTATTATGGAAAATCTCTGTGCTTTGAAACACTGCATTTGATCTAAAGTTTCAGAATGGTTACATTGTATCGGCTTTGCCGGGCAATGATTTAACTCTGTTAACCATTCTTGCACGATCTATTCAGTAACCATACTTATCCTGACCACAGTGGATTGCAAAACTTTCGTTTTGCATATGTATTGGGGAAAGGTTCTGAAAACTTTAGAACAGAACCTCCCTATATTTTATCTTTTCAGTTTTTGGATTTGATGCACATTTATTTATTGTTCAAAGGATTCTGAATAATCCAGGTAATTCATCTAGAAACACAGTCAATCTCAGCACATTGGTGCAAAATATTTGGCTGCATATAATACCGGTTGAACCGATTAGAAAAGGGTTTTTGAAAATTGGATTTGAGGGTATTTAACCCGTTTATTTAGAATTTTCCATCCCTTTTCAACTACAGCACCAGTACTTTCAGGATCTTATACATAATACCTGATAATACAGATATCCCAGTTGCATATTCATTTACTTTTTGTTTAAGCTGACTTAAAAGGATTTAGAACACAATTTTGGGACTTACTTACCAAATATTTTATCTCAGCATATTGGTCTGTAATTGGGATTTGAGGTTATTTAATCCCTTTATTTAGAATCTTCTATCCCTATCAAGTACAGCATCAGTACTTCCAGCATCTCATATACTGAACTTAACAATAGAGGGATCCTGGTTGCATATTTATTTATTTTTCGTTTCTGAGCTGATTTGAAAAGGATTTAGAACAATTTCTGGGACTTACCTACTAAACAGTTAATCCCAGTACATTGGTATTAAATACTTATTTATATACATTTGATAACCGGATATTCTATCATTGTAGACTCAACATTTTTAACTGAACTATTAAAAGTTATATTTTAAAGATAGGACACACTCTCTCTCTGTTTAGGTACATTTCAAGCTTTAACATTGAATACAAACACAGCAGATAAAGGGAAATTGCACGACTTTTATACATTACAAGGGACAGAAAAGCATTGGAATATTTGGGCATAAAAATCTCCTTTAACCCCTTAAGGACCAAACTTCTGGAATAAAAGGGAATCATGACATGTCACACATGTCGTGTGTCCTTAAGGGGTTAAAATAAAAATATATATATATGGAAACAAATGATCTAACAACGCTTAACTAATTCAAAAATAAACTAAATGAATGAAAAATATATATTTTTTTTATGGCTTGGCAAAAATGTCATTAAATATTCTAAATTTACATTTCTTTTCAGGTCAATCCCTCTTAACCCCTTAAGGACCAAACTTCTGGAATAAAATGGAATCATGACGTGTCACACACGTCATGTGTCCTTAAGGGGTTAAAGTAGGAAAAAAAACTTTGGCAGACTTTTTGATAGTTTCATTAGGAATTATAAGAGCGAGAGAGTAGCCTTTGGTATTGGTATTGTCTCAAGAGGAGAGAGGAATAGGGGGAGCTCCGGATGTTTGCAGAATACACAATTCTATAATGTTACCCATGTACACTGAACAAAATTATAAATGCAACACTTTTGTTTTTGCCCCCATTTTTCATGAGCTGAACTCAAAGATGTAAGACTTTTTTCTATGTACACAAAAGGCCTATTTCTCTCAAATATTGTTCACAGATCTGTCTAAATCTGTGTTAGTGAGCACTTCTCCTTTATCGAGATAATCCATTCACCTTACAGGTGTGGCATATCAAAATGCCCGTAAGACTGCATGATTATTGCACAGGTATGCCTTAGGCTGGCCACAATAAAAGGCTACTCTAAAATGTGCAGTTTTATCACACAGCACAATGCCACAGATGTCGCAAATTTTGAGGGAGCGTGCAGTTGGAATGCTGACTGAAGGAATGTCCACCAGAGCTGTTGCCCGTGAATTGAATGTTCATTTGTCTACCATAAGCCGTCTCCAAAGGTGTTTCAGAGAATTTGACAGTACATCCATCTGGCCTCACAACCGCAGACCACGTGTAACCAAACCAACCCAGGACCTCCACATTCAGCATCTTCACCTCCAAGATCGTCTGACACTAGCCACCCAGACAGCTGCTGCAACAATCTGCTTGCATAACTAAAGAATTTCTGCACAAACTGTCAGAAACCGTCTCAGGGAAGCTCATCTGCATACTCGTCGTCCTCATCGGGGGCTCGACCTGACTGCAGTTCATCGTTGTAACCGACTTGAGTGGACAAATGCTCACATTCGATGTTCTCTGGCACTTTGAAAAGGTGTTCTATTCACGGATGAATCCCGGTTTTCACTGTACAGGTCAGATGGCAGACAGCGTATATGGCGTCGTGTGGGTGAGCGGTTTGCTGATGTCAACATTGTGGATCAAGTGGCCCATGGTGGCGGTGGGGTTATGGACAACGAACACAGGTGCATTTCATTGTTGGCATTTTGAATGCACAGAGATACCATGACTAGATCCTGAGTCCCATTGTTGTGCCATTCATCCACGACCATCACCTCATGTTGCAGCATGATAATGCACGGCCCCATGTTGCAAGGATCTATACACAAATCCTGGAAGCTGAAAACATCCCAGTTCTTGCATTGCAAGCATACTCACCGGACATGTCACCCATTGAGCATGTTTGGAATGCTCTGGATCGGCGTATATGACAGCGTGTTCCAGGTCCTGCCAATATCCAGCAACTTCGCACAGCCATTGAAGAGGAGTGGACCAACATTTCACAGGCCACAATCAGCAACCTGATCAACTCTATGCGAAGGAGATTTGTTGCCCTGCGGGAGGAAAACGGTGGTCACACCAGATATGAACTATGTGAAGAAATGACCCTTGTATTCGGTATTTCTGCATGTTTCCCTTCTATTCCTTCATGTTTCCAGTCGGCAGATGAAACTGCCGAACAAAGACCACCCCCTGGCTCATTTAACTTAAAAACGGCATCAATTAAACCCCCTACATGTGCGGCCAGCGTTCGTACTGCCGAACGCCACGTGGCTGAGAAAACCGCGGCCATCTTTTTTCATACGAACAAAGGCAGCGGGACTTGGTCGTCGAGTGTCTGGAACTAAAATCGGACACTCAACAGTGATTTTTCTGCCTGGAGATAATCAAGTTATAACTTTATCAGACTTGATTATCTCCAGGGCTAGGGGAGGGAATTATGTGTTTGTGCTGGGTGTGCTTTATGTTTTTATTGTACGGGATTGGTTACATGTTGTTCCTCCCTGTGGGATGTCTCCTTGCATGGGGACTTGCATAAAAGGCTGTGTGTGTGAATTAAAGCCAGTTCATCTTGTATCCTGATTCCTGACTTCGGCTGTTATTTAGAATTTGTATGCTTTACTAAGGGAATTATCTTGTGAAGCTATTGCTATTTCGTATGGATTTTGTTTATTACAACTACCGAACGGAGAGCTATATATACTAGGCTCTGGCGGTTTGGGAGGAAACTACCGAAGGAAGTTTAAATACGCTTGGTTTCCTTACAACTAGTTCGGAAACAAACTAGCCGGTCACTTTAGAAAAGGGAGAAAAACGAATAAAAGTACCAAATGGATTCCCCTGGCTCCTAGCAGCGATTGTTCCCCTCATTCGTGTGCACAACCGTACCGAATAGCGCTCTTCTAGCTAATCGGTACATATAGTATTCTGTAAAATAAAGTTATACAAACAATAGTGCAACACTGTAAGCAAAGGTTTAGGATGTGTAAAGTAAGATTATTATAACTCCCAAGCCTGGAGTCGTACCCTCATATGACTCAGGTGGTATGCGCTTCTGGACCATTCAAGGATGTCCCAATCCTTCTTCTCTCCTCCACAGCGTTGGTGGTTCCTTTAAAGGTGCTTGATGCTTTATACTCCCCTTTCTTTTTCCCTTTTAGACTTGCTGTTTCAATGATGCAAGATCCCAAAAGATATATTCCAAAAGAAAGTGCTTTATTACAATAAAAATCAGAGTATAAAATCAAGATTTAAGAAACTAAGTCCCAGATACTTGTCTGGTTAGACTCAATAGTCTGTAACAGTGTCCAATACGCGTTCCGCCTTATACAAGGCTTCCTCAGTTGGCTGTTAGGTGACAGTCTTCCCTCTCTTCTGTTTTTAAATCCTTTGTTTGCCGGGTCTTGTGTGTACTTCCGGGTTCTGGATGACATCCTGAGTGAGCTTCCGGGTTCCGGGTGACAATTTTAACTTCCAATGCCAATTTTAACTTCTTTTCTTAAATCAGAATCTGCATGGGATTTATAACACTATGCAAGCTTATATGAACAAGTAAAATATATCATCTGTACAGTAATAACATTCTTAAAACATTATATTTTAATATCTTAAAAATGGATTATAAAACCAATTTCTATAATTAAAAAACCTTATTGAAACCAAACAACATAATTCAAACTGAATATTAGTTCATAAAATGACATAATTCAAAGTCGTTGTTCAATCCATGTGGGACCATTGTGTTAAATGTGTTAAAATCGTAAATACATTTCATTTCTTCTCTTCCTATTTTTTTAATATAATCTCCTCCTCTCCAATCTGTTTTACAATTTTGATCCCACAAAAGAACATTCCCTCAGGGTTTGAATTATGAACTCTCTTGAAGTGGCTTGAGACGCTATGTGTCTCTACCCCATTTTTTATATTTCTTATATGTTCGGCCACTCTTATATTTAAGTTACGGATTGTTCGACCCACATATACAAGATTACATGGGCATTTTAGGATGTAGATAACTCCCTTGGAATAGCAGGTGAGATGATCCCTTATCTGAAATTTTTGGTTAATAATGGGTTCCATGTCTATAATATGTCTCTTTTTACTTTTAGTGTTTTTACATGCTATACACTGTCCACATCCATAGAATCCTTTACTCATATTTAAAAAGAGTAAAAAATGGGTCGCAAGAGAATACTGAGAACGGGCAGCAACTGAAATAGCCTGCCCTTCGGTCGGTCACCGCTCAGTTCTCAAGCTGTTTTTTGCTCATCTTGTGCCATTACAGAGAGAACTTCTCTGAAACATATCAGACTGGTCCCACCCATACGGGCAGTCCAGATCCGAAATGCCAGCAAGTTCCCTCTGCACGAGAGACACAGCAACCCCAGACGATCGTTTCAGCCTTGTAAGGCATCATCAGTGAGGCATAGCTGATATCTCCCTAGGCACCGTGAGCAAGGGGTCCACGTCTGGATTATCCCTTAAACTTGTGGAGAGTAAAAAATGGGTCGCAAGAGAATACTGAGAACGGGCAGCAACTGAAATAGCCTGCCCTTCGGTCGGTCACCGCTCAGTTCTCAAGCTGTTTTTTGCTCATCTTGTGCCATTACAGAGAGAACTTCTCTGAAACATATCAGACTGGTCCCACCCATACGGGCAGTCCAGATCCGAAATGCCAGCAAGTTCCCTCTGCACGAGAGACACAGCAACCCCAGACGATCGTTTCAGCCTTGTAAGGCATCATCAGTGAGGCATAGCTGATATCTCCCTAGGCACCGTGAGCAAGGGGTCCACGTCTGGATTATCCCTTAAACTCTCCATAAGTTTAAAGGGTAATCCAGACGTGGACCCCTTGCTCACGGTGCCTAGAGAGATATTAGCTATGCCTCACTGATGATGCCTAACAAGGCTGAAACGATCGTCTGGGGTTGCTGTATCTCTCGTGCAGAGAGAACTTGCTGGCATTTCGGATCTGGACTACCCGTATGGGTGGGACCAGTCTGATATGCTTCAGATATGTTCTCTCTGTAATGGCACAAGATGAGCTAAAACCAGCTTGAGTTCTGAGCGGGGACCTACCGAAGGGCAGGCTATTTCAGTTGCTGTCCGTTCTCAGAATACTCTTGCGACCCGTTTTTTCTCTCCATAAGTTTAAAGGGTAATCCAGACGTGGACCCCTTGCTCACGGTGCCTAGAGAGATATTAGCTATGCCTCACTGATGATGCCTAACAAGGCTGAAACGATCGTCTGGGGTTGCTGTATCTCTCGTGCAGAGAGAACTTGCTGGCATTTCGGATCTGGACTACCCGTATGGGTGGGACCAGTCTGATATGCTTCAGATATGTTCTCTCTGTAATGGCACAAGATGAGCTAAAACCAGCTTGAGTTCTGAGCGGGGACCTACCGAAGGGCAGGCTATTTCAGTTGCTGTCCGTTCTCAGAATACTCTTGCGACCCGTTTTTTCTCTCCATAAGTTTAAAGGGTAATCCAGACGTGGACCCCTTGCTCACGGTGCCTAGAGAGATATTAGCTATGCCTCACTGATGATGCCTAACAAGGCTGAAACGATCGTCTGGGGTTGCTGTATCTCTCGTGCAGAGAGAACTTGCTGGCATTTCGGATCTGGACTACCCGTATGGGTGGGACCAGTCTGATATGCTTCAGATATGTTCTCTCTGTAATGGCACAAGATGAGCTAAAACCAGCTTGAGTTCTGAGCGGGGACCTACCGAAGGGCAGGCTATTTCAGTTGCTGTCCGTTCTCAGAATACTCTTGCGACCCGTTTTTTCTCTTCATATTTAAAAAGGTTTTATTTACAGGTGTTTTAATTTTGTTGCAACTTTGTACTAAAGTGCTTTTTAAATTTCACGCCCCTCTGTAAATTATTTTTGGTTTATCTGGTAAAATGTTTTCCAAGATAGGATCATCTTTCAAGATGTGCCAGTGTTTGTTGATAATTTTATTTACTTTTCTATTATTTCCGTTATAACTACATATAAATGGGACGTTGTTGCTGTCCCATTTTCTATTTTTCTTCTTATCCTTATAGGTCAAGGTGTTCTTTCTAGGGATTTTTAAAACCTCTTCTAGCGCTATCTGTAGTTTGTTTTCCTCATATCCTTTTTGCTTGAATTGTGTTTTGATTATGTTTGCTTGTGTAATATAATCCTGATCATTAGTGCAATTTCGCCTAATTCTCAGGAATTGGCCCTTGGGGGCATTGGTTAACCAAGGGGCATGGTGACAACTTTCCTTATCAATATACCCATTAGCGTCGACTTCTTTGAAGTGATTCTTGGTTATGATCCTATTCTCTCTTATATTCATCTCAAGATTAAGGAAATTGATTGTGTCCTGACTGATCTGTGCTGTTAAGACAATATTCCACTGATTGTTGTTTAGATACACAATAAATTAATTTAAATCCGTATTTGTGCTCGTCCATATAAAAAATATGTCATCTATGAAACGGCGATAGCACACCAAGCCCGCCCCCCATGGATGGCCCTGGTATACAAACTGTTCCTCCCAATAGGCCATGAACAGGTTGGCATAACTAGGGGCGAACTTGGTGCCCATTGCCGTTCCCCTAATCTGTAGGTAAAAAGACTCGTTATACCAAAAAAAATTGTTGGTTAAAATCAGGTTAATACCTTCTATATTTACCAGATAAACCAAAAATAATTTACAGAGGGGCGAGAAATTTAAAAAGCACTTTAGTACAAAGTTGCAACAAAATTAAAACACCTGTAAATAAAACCTTTTTAAATATGAGTAAAGGATTCTATGGATGTGGACAGTGTATAGCATGTAAAAACACTAAAAGTAAAAAGAGACATATTATAGACATGAAACCCATTATTAACCAAAAATTTCAGATAAGGGATCATCTCACCTGCTATTCCAAGGGAGTTATCTACATCCGAAAATGCCCATGTAATCTTGTATATGTGGGTCAAACAATCCGTAACTTAAATATAAGAGTGGCCGAACATATAAGAAATATAAAAAATGGGGTAGAGACACATAGCGTCTCAAGCCACTTCAAGAGAGTTCATAATTCAAACCCTGAGGGAATGTTCTTTTGTGGGATCAAAATTGTAAAACAGATTGGAGAGGAGGAGATTATATTAAAAAAATAGGAAGAGAAGAAATGAAATGTATTTACGATTTTAACACATTTAACACAATGGTCCCACATGGATTGAACAACGACTTTGAATTATGTCATTTTATGAACTAATATTCAGTTTGAATTATGTCATTTTATGAACTAATATTCAGTTTGAATTATGTTGTTTGGTTTCAATAAGGTTTTTTAATTATAGAAATTGGTTTTATAATCCATTTTTAAGATATTAAAATATAATATTTTAAGAATGTTATTACTGCACAGATGATTATGTTATTACTGCACAGATGATATATTTTACTTGTTCATATAAGCTTGCATAGTGTTATAAATCCCATGCAGATTCTGATTTAAGAAAAGAAGTTAAAATTGTCATTGGAAGTTAAAATTGTCACCCGGAACCCGGAAGCTCACTCAGGATGTCATCCGGAACCCGGAAGTACACACAAGACCCGGCAAACAAAGGATTTAAAAACAGAAGAGAGGGAAGACTGTCACCTAACAGCCAACTGAGGAAGCCTTGTATAAGGCGAAACGCGTATTGGACACTGTTACAGACTATTGAGTCTAACCAGACAAGTATCTGGGACTTAGTTTCTTAAATCTTGATTTTATACTCTGATTTTTATTGTAATAAAGCACTTTCTTTTGGAATATATCTTTTGGGATCTTGCATCATTGAAACAGCAAGTCTAAAAGGGAAAAAGAAAGGGGAGTATAAAGCATCAAGCACCTTTAAAGGAACCACCAACGCCGTGGAGGAGAGAAGAAGGATTGGGACATCCTTGAATGGTCCAGAAGCGCATACCACCTGAGTCATATGAGGTTATGACTCCAGGCTTGGGAGTTATAATAATCTTACTTTACACATCCTAAACCTTTGCTTACAGTGTTGCACTATTGTTTGTATAACTTTATTTTACAGAATACTGACTGTACCAACCTTTTAGGAGCTTCTCCTTTTTATGTATGTATATTTTATGTTCTGAAGTGGTGTAGGGGGTGCCACTTGTTAGGTGTCTGAGCACAATGTGTTCACTTCCACATAGTGCACACAACCAGTTGTATCATTTATATAATCGGTACATATAGTTCCAGCGTTCGTGTGTTTAAGACCGGTGTTCGGGAAGTCGAGTGTCCGATTTTAGTTCCAGACACTCGACGACCAAGTCCCGCTGCCTTTGTACGTATGAAAAAAGATGGCCGCGTTTTTCTCAGCCACGTGGCGTTCGGCAGTACGAACACTGGCCGCACACGTAGGGGGTTTAATTGATGCAGTTTTTGAAGTTAAATGAGCCAGGGGGTGGTCTTTGTTCAGCAGTTTCATCTGCCGACTGGAAACATGACGGAATAGAAGGGAAACATGCAGAAATACCGAATACAAGGGTCATTTCTTCACAAACGAGTTTTCGGACCCCCCACGGACACCCCCAATACAGTAAAACTGCACATTTTAGAGTGCCCTTTTATTGTGGCCAGCCTAAGGCATACCTGTGCAATAATCATGCTGTTCATTTACTCACTAACAAATATTTAAACAGATTTGTGAACAATATTTGAGAGAAGAGCTTACCCAGATCTCGACGAAAATGTTGACAAAAGAAGACACGGGCACAATAGCACAAGAGCTGCGGGCGGTATTGCAAGAGGAGCTGGCAGGCCTGCGGACGGATCTCACTGCCTTAGAACAGAGGGTGGACGAAGTGGAAACAGCCGCCCAAGGATGTGAGGACCAACATAGGGCAACGGAGGTAGCAGTAACCAGACAGGGCAACCTCTTGATCACCCTCCACAGGTAGAAGATCTATAAAATAGAAGTATACGCAGGAATATCTGGATCCGCGGCCTGCCAGAATCTGAGACGGAGGGTGAACCCCTCCACGCCTCTCTGTGCGCCCTATTTACACAGTTGCTGGGGGAAGACGCACCCGAGGAAATCCGCATGGACCGCGCTCACAGAGCACTGGGGCCGGCGAGACGAGACGGCAGCCCCAGAGATGTAATTTGCTCTATGACCACGCAGGACCAAAGAGACAGGATCATGACCGCTGCTAGGGACAGGCCCTCCATAGTGTTCTGCGGGGCCTTGTCCCCAGTGAATTTCCCAACTTACCAGTCCCCTGTCGGCCCGGTCCGGCTTCGAGAGTATCATTCCTCTGGGCCATTTGGACCCCCTCTGCGGTGTGGGCGTGTGGCCCGTTCCTGTAGGTGGGAAATATCCCTATACCAGGATTTATCAAGTCTAACGCTATACGCCAGGAGAGCGCTACTCCCGGTGACGGACATGATACGTGACAAGAGGATCCCATATCGCTGGGGCTTTCCCTTCAGCCTTCAAGCAAAGCTTGGAAATACGTAGATCACGGCCCGCTGGCCAGAGGAGGTCCCACGCCTTATGAGGACCCTTAACCTACCACCGGTGAGAGTGGGCAACTGGATTCTGGACGGAGCAATTGCTGCAAGGAGAGACCCCTTAAATGCATCCAACCCAGCGGACCCACCTACAGAACGGGCCACACGCCCACACCGCAGAGGGGGTCCAAATGGCCCAGAGGAATGATACTCTCGAAGCCGGACTGGGCCGACAGGGGACTGGTAAGCTGGGAAATTCACTGGGGACAAGGCCGATTGCACACATAAAGGGACATGCGGCTGTAGGAAGTGAGTATCTGGGACTTTATTGGAGAGGGGGAATGGGCGAGAAATATGGCCAGCAAGGGACATGGGTCCACTAAAGGGCCCGTGCCCGTAGCGGGGACACATGGGCAACTCCCCTTTTGAGAACGGTAACACACTAGAAATGGCTTGCAACTTATGGCTAGCGGTACACAAAGGTGGTCCCCATACTAAAGAACACAGCTAGGGGTGCAGGAGGGTTTGCAGAAAATCATGGCTTATGTAACGCATGGCAGGTCTCTTTGGGTGGGTTTAGGAAGGGTACACATTGGGGCCATTACCCACGCATTGCCTTACAAGCGGGGACAAGCCGACCCAGGTCCCCTGAGCCCCCGCCTGCAGGCACTTAGAGGATGGGAGGGGACCAGCCTCGGAAGGACGACCTAGAGATACACCGTTGTGACCCATGGACCCTAGGGAATACAAGCCTGATAACAGTTGCAGTACCGAAAACTCGGGAGGAACCGGGTGCGGGGAGGGAAACACCCGGGACTTTACGTAGAGGGATTTGTATACAGTATCTGTATAAATGTACAACCTTGCCTTTTTGCCACTCTGAAATGTGCCCGGGGTCATCGGAGAAAGGGGGGGGGAGGGGTGGAGGGAGAAACTCCAGGAACTGCAGGAACAAACACAGTAAGATGTGGAAGGGGAAACACAGTGGGGTAGGGGAACCAGGAAGAAATATACACAAGCAGAAGACAAACTACCCCCCCATCAAAGGTAAAAGCGTGCCATAATGACAACGTGGGGAGTAAAGGTACATGCTCTTGCATGTCTCCCTCCTCACTCCTCACATAGGACTACACCCACAGCGTTCTTAGTAACACGGACACAACTGTGACTCTAGCGCCCTCGCGCGACTAAGTAGAACGGACGGTAGCGTTCAGCACCTTACACCTCTCCACCTTCAGGGCACACAAAACTGACTCACCCAGACTAATGGAGCTTGAATAGTGGTAAATGCACCAACCCCCCCCCCCCTCCCCGAACAAGCTGTCAGGGGGAGTGGGCCCCCCCAACCCCGACTTCACCAGAACAGGGAGCAAAACCCACAGCCTGCGATCCCTAGAGACGAGACCAGCTGCGCATGTTGCCCAAGAGCCAGCTCAAGACCCCAGGATAACTACGCTTGTTCACAGCTCCGGTACCCTTATGCCTCCCGTAGCACTCTGCCTACCTCGGCCTGGCGGGGGGGGGGCATGGACGGTACTGTGGCGAAACCGACCTCGCCACGTGTCCTTGGAGGGGGCTTCTTGCCCGCCTCTTGCCTTTGGACTATGGACCAGACTTTATGTGAATGTGTTAACCCAGATAGCTATACCATGGAGCCTATTCATATAATGAAAGACTATGGGAAAGACTTTAGCTCCATGGCAATTGTACTGTGTGAATAGGATCTGCGCGCTATTCGGTAGTTTTGTGCGCTCAGATCCCAGCTATCTGGGGATATGTGAAATGTCTGTGTGTTATGGGTAACATGTATTTTAAAGTGTTTTATGTCTTTCTGTAACCATGTGGTTAATGGAGTCTGCTTCTAGCCCTGGGTAATTGGATTACTTCCCTCCTTGTCTCCAGGATAGAGGTCTATGTAAAACCTGTCTAAACCGGTTTGCCATGCGGCTAGTAAGGGACAAAAGATACTTTTAGTAACTTTTGAACCCCTGGTCGGATTCATGCCATTTTTTAATATGTTGTTCCCCTGAATGATTGATTGTGGATATGTATTTTTAGGTGAATGTGATGTATGGTTTTAGAGTTATGAAAGTTGTGTAAAAAGTATATTTTAAACTGTATGAATAATGGGATTATGTGTCACACTAAGGGGAGGGGATGTGTGGGTTGCACCCGTGATACTATTGGTTATTTTATGCCTCCCCCTGGGTGTGGCCTGTATGTGTACTCTTGTAATAAAAGCCAGGCTGGATGTGCCAGTCCAGAGTTCCTGCTTAACCCTCAAAGCGATGTGTCGTCTCGTTATTGGGGGAATTTGATTGTATGCTGACTGCCAGGAGTGTAAACCTTTCGTATGGTTTTTCCTGTTCGGCTGATTCCAGGGTTCGTGTGTTTCTAGTTCGGGAGTTGGTGAATTCGTACAGTTTGCAGTTCGGGAGATTGGTGCTTGCAGTAGCTGCTGGGTCTATGGAAAAGGGGATTATCGCCTAAACGATTTTTATCCCCTTTTGAGCAAAACGGTCCGTTACAATTGGTGGCAAGCGGTGGGATGGCGTCCTAGTGTGAGGTAAAGCAGCTCGGAGACACAGTTCGTTTGGATTACAAATTGAGGGCAACGCTAGTACCCGTACAGCGACCCTATCTACAAAGGAACTCAGAAAATGGAGGAGAAGTTTCAAGATAGATTGTACAGTTACGTATCCCTGTGGTCTGGAGCAGTCTCAGAGGAGGACATGTTGAGGTACAGAGAGATGGCCGGAGCCAGATTGTGGGACGAAGCCCTAGAAGAAGTACAGTATTCACAAGGGGATCGGCGCCGCAGCAGAAGGCAGCGAATCCTGGCTCGAATGGCAGAACGGATGCCCCTCCTGAGAAAACAGACCGAAGAAGCGTGGGTGACTAGACTCGAGATTCTAGTATATGCAGAACTGGCGCTAGACGACGCATACCAGGCGATACAATGGTACGCAGCTCAGTGTGTCTCCGAGATGGCAGAGTATGAGTTCCCAGAAGGCGGAGATTACACTGACCATGGCCGATTTTGGGATAATATTGACGATGAGGACTTTGGGAAAGTGACCGACTCTCGTTTTTGGGACCTGTGTTACGACAGAGAGGACATGCTGGGTCTCCCTAGCGCTATTGACCTTGAGGCAGACCTACAGTATTTGGTCGCCAAGGAATGGAACCTGGAGGGGGATTACCTGCGACTCATCAATGAGGCCCGGGAAGAGACAACCGGTCCTCCTTCCCAACAGCAACCAGCGGTACCCGAGGTAGCAGATCTCCTAGACTGGTCCTGTGAGGATCCCCAGCAGCAAAGTGATATGCCAGGAAGGAAGTGTGAAGTGCAGGGAGAGGAGAGTGCCGTCCTTCCTCCCCAGCGGCAGTGTGTGTCCCAGGGAGCAGAAGGTATCGTCCTTCCTCCCCAGCGGCAGTGTGTATCCCAGGGAGCAGAAGGTGTCGTCCTTCCTCCCCAGCTGCAGTGTGTAACCCAGGGAGCAGAAGGTGCCGTCCTTCCTCCCCAGCGGCAGTGTGTAACCCAGGGAGCTGAAGGTGCCGTCCTTCCTCCCCAGCGGCAGTGTGTACCCCAGGGAGCTGAAGGTGCTGTCCTTCCTCCCCAGCGGCAGTGTGTAACCCAGGGAGCAGAAGGTGCCGTCCTTCCTCCCCAGCGGCAGTGTGAGTCCCAGGGAGCTGAAGGTGCCATCCTTCCTCCCCAGCGACTGAGTGTCCTGCAGGGAACAGAGACCGTCAGTCTCGCACCCCAGCAGCAGGACAAGGGAATGAAAGGGGAGACAGCTGGTCCCCCTTTCCACCAGCAGAGAGAGTGGCAGGGAGAGGAGCCTGCTAACCCCTCTCCCCAGCGGCAGCTTACCGTCCAGAGAGAGGAGCTTGTTACACCCTCTCTCCAGTGGCAGCCTAACCCACCAAGGGGAGATGTTAAGCCCCACAACTGTGCAGATGGGACCGTAGTCTCTGCACTTACAGCACAAGGGGTAGGGACGGTCGGTCCTGTCCCCCAGCCACAGAACTGTGTACCCAGAGGGGAGACGGTCTGTCTCCCCCTCCCACAACCAGGCTCCAATCAGGCTACTTCAGTGGTAGCGCTGGCACCAGTACCGCTGGTCTCTGCCCACTCAGCAACCCACCAAGGCAGTCTACCAGCTCCCTGCACAGCCGTGGGGAGGAACCTGGACCTGGGCAAGCTGCTACTTTATCCAGGTGGAGTAAACATTTATTGTGGGTGGGAGGTACTGCTGTTTGTGCTTCGTTGGTGGGTTGCTGGACTAACCAGGGCACTGACCGGCAGGAGGTCAGATACCCTGTTAGTCTGGGGGGTAAAGGGGAGAAGTGTGGCGAAACCGACCTCGCCACGTGTCCTTGGAGGGGGCTGCTTGCCCGCCTCTTGCCTTTGGACCAGACTTTATGTGAATGTGTTAACCCAGATAGCTATACCATGGAGCCTATTCATATAATGAAAGACTATGGGAAAGACTTTAGCTCCATGGCAATTGTACTGTGTGAATAGGATCTGCGCGCTATTCGGTAGTTTTGTGCGCTCAGATCCCAGCTATCTGGGGATATGTGAAATGTCTGTGTGTTATGGGTAAAAAGTAACTTTCTGTATTTTAAAGTGTTTTATGTCTTTCTGTAACCATGTGGTTAATGGAGTCTGCTTCTAGCCCTGGATAATTGGATTACTTCCCTCCTTGTCTCCAGGATAGAGGTCTATGTAAAACCTGTCTAAACCGGTTTGCCATGCAGCTAGTAAGGGACAAAAGATACTTTTAGTAACTTTTGAACCCCTGGTCGGATTCATGCCATTTTTTAATATGTTGTTCCCCTGAATGGATTGATTGTGGATATGTATTTTTAGGTGAATGTGGTGTATGGTTTTAGAGTTATGAAAGTTGTGTAAAAAGTATATTTTAAACTGTATGAATAATGGGATTATGTGTCATACTAAGGGGAGGGGATGTGTGGGTTGCACCCGTGATACTATTGGTTATTTTATGCCTCCCCCTGGGTGTGGCCTGTATGTGTACTCTTGTAATAAAAACCAGGCTGGATGTGCCAGTCCAGAGTTCCTGCTTAACCCTCAAAGCGATGTGTCGTCTCGTTATTGGGGGAATTGGATTGTTTGCTGACTGCCAGGAGTGTAAACCTTTCGTATGGTTTTTCCTGTTCGGCTGATTCCAGGGTTCGTGTGTTTCTAGTTCGGGAGTTGGTGAATTCGTACAGTTTGCAGTTCGGGAGATTGGTGCTTGCAGTAGCTGCTGGGTCTATGGAAAAGGGGATTATCGCGTAAACGATTTTTATCCCCTTTTGAGCAAAACAGTCCATTACAGGTACCACTACAGAAGTTCCTTAGAGGAACGACAAAGGACACAGACAAAGCCAGCACCTGTGCTGGTGCTCCCTGGGTCTAGACCCCAGTGATAGACACCACTGTGAACTTGGTACAGGGGGTGTGGACTACCCTTTAGAGGTTCTCCACATGGACAGGTGTAAAGTCACCACAGTTACACTAGGACACACAAACCCACACACACACACACAGACCTCTCACACTCTTTCCCATTCTCATTTTTCTCATTCTTTAAATGCAGCCAAACTACTTATTCCGCTTCGCATGGCAGACCAAACAGGTCCCCACGCTGCGACAGTGGATGGAAAAGGTAGAATAGATCCACGGCATGGAACAGCTTACAGCCTCCTTGAGGGGAACAACGGAACGCTATTTACAGACATGGACACCATGGCTTGAATTTATCTCCGGAAGAACGGTCTGAGAACCAAGAAAACTGAGCTTCTGCATGGCCCCCACAGGGATGACAGGACTATAACCGCAACGACGCGACCGGGATACCCAAGCTCGACTCGGACACACGCATGGCCAGAGGGACCCTGAGGGATGTGCGATGGGCCTATACAGAGAGTGCAAAGTCATGGGGAACACCCGTTACCCCATTCCCAAACCCTATAACCCTCATCTCTTACCCAATTCCTTCTCTACCTCACAGCACTCATGGAACGGATACACTTACACGCTTTCTTCTAATCTCTCCCTAACCTTCATACACACAAAATACACACCATATCCGACACAGACCTCTCGAGGTGCAGATCCTGAAGGACAGAGACTAAAACCTAGCCAGAAAAGAGGGGCAGTAGAGCTACGACAAGGAGGCATAATAGGTCACAGGACATTGAGACCCAGCAAACTGCCCACCGACGCAACGGCCCTGAATACGACTGGCACCTAACACCTTACAACGAACCAGACAAAGTGAGAAGAGGCCATAATACGATGGAATCCCTAAAATGGTAGGGCACACACAAACATGGATTAGGGAAAACTCACAAGGAATCCAATCTTGGCGAAACCACTGGCTGTCATCCCAATAAAGTCATGCATACATGAAGGGAAATTCCAACCTCAGTCCACCTACCGGAGTAAAGTTAGGTAAGAGGTGAGGACTGGAAGAAATAAGCTAAAGAAGGAGGTATGCACACACTTATCTACAGCGCTAAGGTGCAATCCTAGTACGACAAAAGAGGGAGGCCACAGGGCCGAACTAGGTTCACGTGCTCATTTAAGGTCTACCAATTTATACATAAATAGCTAGGACTCGTTTACATGTTTTACTGTTAAATCACATCTTGATTCCGTAACAAATGTTGTGCGTGCTGTGACAAACTTGGTTACAATGCTTTACTGTTGAGATTGTTGTCAATGTTCATTCTCAAAACTGAAATAAAAAGAAAGATTGGCAAAAAAAAAAAATGTTGATTTAAATATTTGCATTTCTGTAGAAATTATGGAAATTTTATTAGGTAACATTGTAACGGAGTTCCAGTACTCCAACCGAGTATCTCTGCCAGGTCTGCTTCCTCGTAGCTATCAGGAAGCACTTGAGATTCAGTCGGCGAGGCTTGACTGGGATCACTGAGGGCCTTTTCCACCCTGGACCAAACACCAGACGATACTTGGTGAAGGTTAAAACAACAACTAACTTTACTAGACATAGCATGCATATTCTAAGCCCCCAACAGCCTCATTAACATGCAATAGGGTGCATAGAGTACTATAGTACAAGGAAGGGTGGGGTCAGACAATAGCAGGGCTGATGAGCAGCCAGTTTACAATGCCCTGCTGGGGAAACAATGGTACAGGAAAAAGGGGGAGAGGCACAGACAAGCAATACATTAAACATACCCTGCACTAATAATGGGTACATGGTGACCAAAACACGAGATGACCTACATATAGTGTCTGTCTTCCATTTCCAACGATGGTGACTACCGTCACAAACATTAAAAAGGAACCCTATGTATTCCTGACCCTATAGTAGCGAATAAAATAAGCCCCAAAACAAACCCCTTCCTGTAACCCTCCAATGGAGTAAATAAACCAAACAATTTCCTGTAACCCACCTGTGACGAAAGTAACCTCGTCACTGGCTTTTGGAGAGGCCTGTTTGCCAGCCCCCTGCCTCAGGACCATGGGTCCTGCAATAAAACCTTGCCCAACACACTTTAAAAGGCTCTGTTAATGTGAAGTATGTACTTTTGTACTCCAGACAGACAGACCAACCGTTAGCCCTAATTCTCTGGAACTGTTTTGGGCATGGGACCATGTGCACGGTCGGTCAAATAAATGACTTCCAGGAAATTCCTGAACCTATCTGGGTGATTTTTGGATATGCTGGTCACCCAGATCAGGGCTATCGGGGGATGTGTGATTTTTTATGTATTTTTAGAGTACTTTTGGGGTGTTTTAAAAAAGTGTGTTTTTTCTGTGCTTGGAGATAATTGGATTGGAATTAGAACAGTTACTGATCTAATTATCTCCCAAGCAGGGAGGAGGGATTATATGTTTGTTATGGGAGTGTCGGTAATTTAATCACTGTTCTTATTGGTTTGTGTCTTTGTGTTGGAGTCCCCAGCAAGGTCCATGTGGGCGTACTCCTTGCATGGGGATTGTCATAAAAGTGTGGTTCCTATTAAATTGAGATTCGTTTGCCCCTTCAAGTCTTGGCTCATGTTTGGGGAATTGGAGAACTACATACACTCTGGTGATTGCTATATCACAATACTCCCAGGAGTATAATCACTAGCTCTTATAAGAGCTGTTCCTGCTACACTCTCTGGACTAGGAGAGGTCTGCCCACTGGAAGCTGGATCCTGATCTTGGGTCCATGGTGGGTGGAGGACGGCGAGACCGAAACCAAGCTGCGGCGGTTCGTGGGGTCTACGGTGGTTATGGTGCTCGCAAGTACAAGGCGGTCCGTCACACCACCAATGGAGTAAATAAAGAAAACCCTGTCCTGTAACCCACCAATGGAGTAAATAAAGCAAACCCCGTCCTGTAACCCACCAATGGAGTAAATAAAGCAAACCCCGTACTGTAACCCACCAATGGAGTAAATAAAGCAAACCCCGTACTGTAACCCACCAATGGAGTGAATAAAGCAATCCCCGTCCTATAACCCACCAATGGAGTAAATAAAGCAAACCCCGTCCTGTAACCCACCAATGGAGTTAATAAAACAAACCCCGTCTTGTAAGCCTCCAATCGAGTGAATAAAGCAAACCCCGTCCTGTAACCCTCCAATGGAGTTAATGAAGCAAACCCCAAAACAAATCCCGTCCTGTAACCCAAGAATAGAGTGAATAAAACAAGCCCCAAAACAAACCCGCCCTGTCCCCTCCAATGGAGTGAATTAAGCAAACCCCGTCCTGTAACCCTCCAACGGAGTGAATTAAACAAACCCCGTCCTGTAACCCTCCAACGGAGTTAATTAAGTAAACCCGTCCTGTAACCCTCCAATAGAGTGAATAAAACAAACCCAGTCTTGTAAGCCTCCAATGGAGTGAATTAAGCAATCCCCGTCCTGTAACCCACCAATGGAGTGAATTAAGCAATCCCCGTCCTGAATAAAACAAACCTGCCCTGTAACCTACCAACAGAGTGAATAAAGTAAACCCCATCCTGTAACCCTCCAATGGAGTGAATTAAGCAATCCCTGTCCTGTAACCCACCAATGGAGTGAATAAAACAAACCCTGTCTTGTAACCCACCAATGGAGTGAATAAAACAAACCCCGTCCTGTAACCCTCCAATGGAGTGAATAAAACAAACCCCGTCCTGTAACCCACCAATGGAGTGAATAAAACAAACCCCGTCCTGTAACCCACCAATGGAGTGAATAAAACAAATCCCGTCCTGTAACCCTCCAATGGAATGAATAAAGCAAACCCCATCCTGTAACCCTCCAATGGAGTGAATAAAGTAAACCCCATCCTGTAACCCACCAATAGAGTGAATAAAACAAACCCCATCCTGTAACCCTCCAATGGAGTGAATAAAACAAACCCAGTCCTGTAACCCACCAATGGAGTGAATAAAACAAACCCTGTCCTGTAACCCCCCAATGGAGTGAATAAAGCAAACCCCGTCCTGTAACCCTCCAATAGAGTGAATAAAACAAATCCCGTCCTGTAACCCTCCAATGGAGTGAATAAAGCAAACCCCGTCCTGTAACCCTCCAATAGAGTGAATAAAACAAACCCCGTCCTGTAACTCTCCAACGGAGTTAATTAAGTAAACCCGTCCTGTAACCCTCCAATAGAGTGAATAAAACAAACCCAGTCTTGTAAGCCTCCAATGGAGTGAATTAAGCAATCCCCGTCCTGTAACCCACCAAGGGAGTGAATTAAGCAATCCCCGTCCTGTAACCCTCCAATGGAGTGAATAAAACAAACCTGCCCTGTAACCTACCAACAGAGTGAATAAAGTAAACCCCATCCTGTAACCCTCCAATGGAGTGAATAAAACAAACCCAGTCCTGTAACCCACCAATGGAGTGAATAAAACAAACCCTGTCCTGTAACCCCCCAATGGAGTGAATAAAGCAAACCCCGTCCTGTAACCCTCCAATAGAGTGAATAAAACAAATCCCGTCCTGTAACCCTCCAATGGAGTGAATAAAGCAAGCCCCGTCCTGTAACCCTCCAATAGAGTGAATAAAACAAACCCCGTCCTGTAACCCTCCAACGGAGTTAATTAAGTAAACCCGTCCTGTAACCCTCCAATAGAGTGAATAAAACAAACCCAGTCTTGTAAGCCTCCAATGGAGTGAATTAAGCAATCCCCGTCCTGTAACCCACCAAGGGAGTGAATTAAGCAATCCCCGTCCTGTAACCCTCCAATGGAGTGAATAAAACAAACCTGCCCTGTAACCTACCAACAGAGTGAATAAAGTAAACCCCATCCTGTAACCCTCCAATGGAGTGAATAAACAAACCCTGTCCTGTAACCCACCAATGGAGTGAATAAAACAAACCCTGTCCTGTAACCCACCAATAGAGTGAATAAAACAAACCCCGTCCTGTAACCCTCCAATGGAGTGAGTAAAACAAACTCCGTCCTGTAACCCACCAATGGAGTGAATAAAACAAACCCTGTCCTGTAACCCACCAATAGAGTGAATAAAACAAACCCCGTCCTGTAACCCTCCAATGGAGTGAGTAAAACAAACTCCGTCCTGTAACCCACCAATGGAGTGAATAAAACAAACCCTGTCAGAAAAGGGGTTGTCTGTATAACTCATTAACAAAAGGAAAGATAGATATCTGTTTTACACAAGAGACACACTGGAAAGAGGGAGACAAACAAAGATGGAGATATGCAAAATTTCCACTTATTTTCGACTCCAGACTAGATAAAAAAAAGAAGAGAGGGGTCGCTATATTGATTGCTGCACGTTTAAAATTTGAATTGATACTAGAACAAAAGGATACTGAAGGCAGATATATCATAATTATCTGTAAGTTTAATGACATACAGTATACATTAGTAAATATCTACGCCCCAAACGTATATTCCCAAAATTTCTTCAGGAAGGTTTTTTCAAAAATTCTTAAAATTCAAAAAGGAAGACTGATAATAGCGGGCGATATGAATGTGGCCCCAGATGATAAACTAGACAGAACAAAAAAACAGATAATAAATAACAAAAACCAAGGGGATAGGAAGAAAAATAAAAAATTCCAAGCTCTTATGTCAGAATTTAATTATGACATATGGAGGGTGCATCACCCCAGAGAAAGAGACTATTCTTATTTTTCAAAGGTTCACAAGGTTTATTCTAGAATTGATTTATTTATTACAGATGCATATAATTTAAGAACGTTTGCAAACTCTAAGATAGAAGCTATTACATGGTCAGATCATGCTCCAATAACCTTGGAGATAGTTGAGGAAAACAAATGGGTAAATAGACCTCAATGGAGACTAGACGATGGCATATTGAAATCTGAAGAGAATTATAAATTCTTGCAATCCAAAATCGATGAATTTTTTAGAAATAACGATAATGGGGAGGTAAACACAGGTACTTTATGGTGCACTTTCAAATGTTATATAAGAGGAGTCTTAATTAAAATGGGGATTAGACAAAAGAGTAAGATGGGTAAACCATTACAAGATTTATATATTTCCTTAGCATTACTAGAAAAGGAGAACAAACAGAAGGTAACAGAATATAATACACAAAAAATAAATGATCTCCAAGAAGAAATAAAAAAGAGAATAGAAATTAAAACATCTAATGCTATATTGAAGCTAAATCAAACATGGTATTACACAGATAATAGAGTCGGGAAAGCTTTTTCAAATAAATTAAAATCTAAGAAAAACCTATCTCTAATAAAGAAAATAGTGGTAGGAGATAAGGTATGTCTGTCTCCTGAATCAATAAGTGACGCTTTTGAAGAATATTATAAATCATTATATAATCTGAATACTCCTAAGGTATCTACATCTGATATCAGAGATTTTTTGAAGAATATTAAACTCCCAAAGGTGGATAATATAATACTAGAAGAGTTGAATGCTCCCATAAATAATGAAGAGATAGAGAAGAATATTAAAGAATTAAAAACAGGGAAAGCTCCAGGCCCAGATAGGTTTACCCCATTGTTTTTTAGGAAATTTGGGGGATCGGTTCTCAATATATTAAATAAACTATTCAACGGTATCTCTAATAATACGAATTTCCCTAAAGAAATGTTGCAAACTAATATAATTCCAATTCCTAAGGCTGGTAAGGACCCGAATTATGTTAGCAACTACCGTCCGATCTCGTTAATAAATATCGATATTAAGATATATTCTAAGATTCTGGCGGAAAGATTGAAATATGTTATACATACTTTAATTAATTTAGATCAAACAGGCTTCGTGCCTAAAAGGAGCGGAAGCGATAACATACGTAAAATAATGAACTTATTTCAAAAAACAAGTAGAACCAAAGTCCCTGCAGTTTTTGCTGCCTTAGACGCCGAGAAGGCTTTCGATAGAGTAAGATGGGAATTTATGTCGGAAGTTTTAATAACTCTAGGTATACAAGATATTTTCCACGATCGAATAATGAGCTTATATAAATCACCATCGGCAAAAGTGTGTGGGGGGGGACTGAACTCCAAAGGATTTATGATAAATAACGGGACGAGACAGGGATGCCCACTGGCCCCAATGCTATATATTCTATCTATTGAACCATTGGCTGCAATGATAAGACAAACAAAAGAGATACAGGGAATTAATATTGCAGCTTTAGAGCATAAAATCTCTCTTTATGCTGATGATGTAATTCTCACATTATCTTCACCTAACACATCTATCCCCGCAGTTATTTCATGTATTGATCAATATAGCCTTTTTCAAATTATAAAATTAACTTGACCAAATCTCTTGTTTTGCACAATAACATCTCAGAATCAGATCTTATTACTTTAAAAGAGAAGTATAAATTTAAATGGTCAACTGAATATATTGAATATTTGGGAGTCAGATTGGGATTTAAATGGAATAAAATTATTGAGATAAATTATCTACCTCTTCTTCAGGATATAAAAAACATTATCTATATGGAAACCTTTATATATCTCATGGATGGGGAGAATAAGTGTTATCAAAGATTATATACTACCTAAACTCGAATACTTAATGAGATCGATCCCAATGAGGATACCAAAAAAAATATTGATTGAGTTTCATGAAACCTTCCTGAAATTCGTTTGGGGATCTAAAAAGCCAAGAACATCATATAAGACGTTATGTCGGACACAAAATGATGGAGGGGTATCTTTTCCAGATTTAACAATGAGACATGATGCAATTATGATTATGCATCTAATTAACTCAAAGCATAAAGATTCGGAACAGAATCCCTGGGTAAACATCGAAAGACTATCGAAAAATTTAGATCCAATTGCTCTAATCTGGTTGGATAAAACTGCTTTTAAGAAATTAAATGTACAAAATAATATTCTGATAGAATTATATAACTATATGAACTACCTAAAAAAAAGATATAAGATCGAAAATAATATCTCCGTTTCCGCTCCAATAGAAGTACTGAAGGGATATATAAATGATATAGATCTGAGTAAATGGAAACAGGAAGGATACAAAGTTATAGGTGATTTTTTCATGGATAATAACATAAAGACCTTTCAAGAAATTTATGAAGTAAACTCCCTTTTAAAATCCGAGTTTCTAACGTACCAGAAAATAAGAAACATTTTGAAAAATAAACGAGTTGAAGAAGATTTCTTTGACAAAATTGTATCAATAAATGGGAAAGATAAGCTAATTTCAAAAATAAACAAAATATTATATGAATATATACCCAGGAATAAAATGAATAAAATCAGTAAATGGGAACTAGAAATAAATAAAGAGTTTAGCGAAGAAGAATGGGCAAAGGCACTTACTCTAACCAAAAAAACAATTCACAACATTATTATTTATGAGAATTATATTAAGATTTTACATCGGTGGTACATGGTACCAGCAAAACTCGTTAAATTTCAAACTGGCGCAAGTGATACATGCTGGCGATGTAATGGGACCACGGGTACACATTTACATATCTGGTGGGACTGCCCAAAGCTACAACCAGTGAAAAATAAACTGGACTTAGTACTGGGTAGAATTTATGGAATGAATATTAGATTAACTTCTCACTCATTCCTATTTCATTTGGAGCTACCAGATAGTAATATCTATTCTAACAGATTGACGATACATATATTAATGGCAGCAAAGATATGCCTAGCCAGGAGATGGAAAACAAGCATAATCCCAGCATGGAAGGAGATACAAGTACAGATAAACTTCCAAAAAACAATGGAAAAAGCAGTGTACGTTAATCTGGGGAAAAAACAGGAGTATCACAGTATATGGAATCATTGGGAGATGGCATTGGATGACTCAGAGGCGGCCTAGAAGGCGGTCCCTCCTCCCCCCGATATCGCTCAAGAATGGATGAATGGGATGAAAGATGTGAAGTTGAGGTGAATTGCTGCTACGTCACCACGTATAATTATATAATTGATAATAACAAAAAGAATGAAAAGATAAAACCGTTTAACAAATGATGATAGGGTATCTGATATTAAGCATCCCACTATAACTAATCAATATGTATCAAATACCATTATCTGATGTTTAAAAAAAAAAAAACAAAAAACAAAAAAAACAAACCCTGTCCAGTAACCCACCAATGGAGTGAATAAAACAAATCCCGTCCTGTAACCCTCCAATGGAGTGAATAAAGCAAACCCCATCCTGTAACCCTCCAATGGAGTGAATAAAGTAAACCCCATCCTGTAACCCACCAATAGAGTGAATAAAACAAACCCCGTCCTGTAACCCACCAATGGAGTGAATAAAGCAAACCCCGTCCTGTAACCCTCCAATAGAGTGAATAAAGCAAACTCCATCCTGTAACCTACCAATGGAGTGAATAAAACAAACCCCGTCCTGTAACCCTCCAATGGAGTGAATAAAGTAAAACCCGTCCTGTAACCCACCAATGGAGTGAATAAAACAAACCCCGTCCTGTAACTCTCCAACGGCGTGAATAAAACAAACCCCGTCCTGTAACCCACCAATGGAGTGAATAAAACAAACCCCATCCTGTAACCCTCCAATGGAGTGAATAAAGTAAACTCCATCCTGTAACCCACCAATGGAATAAAACAAACCCCGCCCTGTAACCCACCAATGGAGTGAATAAAACAAACCCCATCCTGTAACCCTCCAATGGAGTGAATAAAGTAAACCCCATCCTGTAACCCACCAATAGAGTGAATAAAACAAACCCCGTCCTGTAACCCACCAATGGAGTAAATAAAGTAAACCCTGTCCTGTAACCCACCAATAGAGTGAATAAAACAAACCCCGTCCTGTAACCCACCAATGGAGTGAATAAAGCAAACCCCGTCCTGTAACCCTCCAATAGAGTGAATAAAGCAAACTCCATCCTGTAACCTACCAATGGAGTGAATAAAACAAACCCCGTCCTGTAACCCTCCAATGGAGTGAATAAAGTAAAACCCGTCCTGTAACCCACCAATGGAGTGAATAAAACAAACCCCGTCCTGTAACTCTCCAACGGCGTGAATAAAACAAACCCCGTCCTGTAACCCACCAATGGAGTGAATAAAACAAACCCCATCCTGTAACCCTCCAATGGAGTGGATAAAGTAAACTCCATCCTGTAACCCACCAATGGAATAAAACAAACCCCGTCCTGTAACCCACCAATGGAGTGAATAAAACAAACCCCGTCCTGTAACCCTCCAATGGAGTGAATTAAGCAAACCCCGTCCTGTAACCCTCTAATGGAGTGAATAAAACAAACCCTGTCCTGTAACCCTCCAACGGAGTGAATAACGTAAACCCGTCCCGTAACCCTCCTATAGAGTGAATAAAACAAACCCCGTCTTGTAAGCCTCCAATGGAGTGAATTAAGCAATCCCCGTCCTGTAACCCACCAATGGAGTGAATAAAACAAACCCCATCCTGTAACCCACCAATGGAGTGAATAAAGCAATCCCCGTCCTGTAACCCTCCAATGGAGTGAATAAAATGAATCCCGTCATGTGACTCTCCAATGGAGTGAATAAAACAAACCCCATCCTCTAACCCTCCAATGGAGTGAATAAAACAAACCCCATCCTGTAACCCTCCAATGGAGTGAATTAAGCAAACCCCGTCCTGTAACCCTCCAATAGAGTGAATAAATCAAACCCCGTCCTGTAACCCACCAATGGAGTGAATAAAACAAACCCCGTCCTGTAACCCACCAATGGAGTGAATAAAATGAATCCCGTCATGTGACTCTCCAATGGAGTGAATAAAACAAACCCCATCCTCTAACCCTCCAATGGAGTGAATAAATCAAACCCCATCCTGTAACCCTCCAATGGAGTGAATTAAGCAAACCCCGTCCTGTAACCCTCCAATAGAGTGAATAAATCAAACCCCGTCCTGTAACCCACCAATAGAGTGAATAAATCAAACCCCGTCCTGTAACCCACCAATGGAGTGAATTAAACAAACCCCATCCTCTAACCCTCCAATGGAGTGAATAAAACAAACCCTGTCCTATAACCCTCCAATGGAGTGAATTAAGCAAACCCCGTCCTGTAACCCTCCAATGGAATGAATAAAACAGACCCCGTCCTGTAACCCTCTAATGGAGTGAATAAAGCAATCCCCAAAATAATCCAAAGCCAATTTCTTCTTCCTAAGTTAGGAAAACAGGACAGAAAAAAAGAGGATATCATCTAAACCATTACAAAGCAAGAAACATGTATATCTACCTAATGAGAGAAAATAAATAAAAAACCTAAACAATTACAAATCCTTTCTAACAGTATTAAAGCATCAATATGAATGAAATAAACAAACTATGTTAACTATGGAGAAATAGACAAAGTAGAATCCTAATATCCACACTCCTACCAAAGTATAGATCGAATAACCGAACTAACTGGTGGACTTGTGGCAAACCTCAGCCATGACAGTATCCTGACCGAATCAGAAGCTGCCAGAAAATATACAGAATAAATAAGTATAATGTAAATATACAAAGACTCCACTATGTGAGCCTGCAAAAGTGGTGTGTAAAGAGATTAGACTAATCTGGTAATCAGGTGCAAATCAGGCCTGGTGTGTCCTCCTCAGTGTTAACCTGTAACCAATGACCTCAGATCATCTCCACAATCTTTAATCTCCTTCGACCTATAGAGAAGAGTTATAATGCTGGCCGTGCAATCTGCTGCTATCTTCTTTAACATTGCCTTTTCTTCCAACACATCATGTTTACAGTGATACAGCATACACCCAGTAAACCGTCCAGATAATGCAGTTATAAAACACAGGGCAACCTAAACTGAACGTGAACATGGAAAAGGTTACTTGATCAACAAACACTCTCTCAATGTAGGTCCTAATAAACAGATTTGGAGAGTTGTTTCAAATGTCCGAACTCCGATGTAATGTTCAAAATTTTAAGAGTCTGAAGAAATGCATGTTTTTTATTTACTGAATCCAAATTCCAGAAATTGATCAGAAGATTTCTCAGTGTCTGGAATATGAAATACAGCTTCCGAGCAGACGTGAGTGCCGTCTGGACATTAGTCCTGCAAGTAATCGAGAACCAAAATCTCCTATTCTCTAATAATCCATCCGTATTGGCCAATGTCTGCTTGCACAACTTAATGGACCCAAACCTGCAAGCAGATAGTGGCCTTTTGTAAAACAAGCCAATTACATGCAAACATCTCACTTAAGTAAAAACCCTGTCTGTGTTTGATAAATCTGTGACTTACACATTTAATTACAAGTTATGGTGTTTGTTTAATTAGTTAGTTATAGTTGATTAAAACATTACATATTTATCAATTTTTCTTGGATTTATTGTTGTATTTAAAACTTTTTAAATGCTTTATTACTTTGGTGTTTGATGTTAAATGTGCTCTAGCTTTGCATCCTGTTGTAGGATTATGTGAACATTTGCTGGTTGAGTTTTGTGTCTCATTGTTCCTTGGATGGGCTTATTTCAGTTGTTCACTAGTTTTCAGTGCTTGAGATTAATATTTTACAATCAATTTATTATGTGATATTGATAGTGAGAATGGTGTGAGCACATACTGCTCAGAACGGTTCTCTGTGGCGACAGGTCTGACTGTGCCAGCCGATGTCTCTGTGCACGCTGTGTTCTACTCTTACACTTGCTTGTACCATTCCCACAGGGTCTACTACGGTACCAACTGTGTGAACAGCTAAAAAACACCTTGCTGTGGCAAAGAGATTCCTTCAGAGTGGTTTGTAATCAGCGTTTGGATATCTCGTCGGTTATCATAGTGACAGAAAAGTACATTTTTTGCGACACACACCATTTTCTTCTCATGTATTATTTTTTAGGTACAAATTTACATATTTTTCTCATTTCTTTCTCCTGTTAATATGAGGTTTTTAAGTATTAAAGTTTTTAGCTGTATTTGATGTTTCTGTAATGGGCTAACCGTTAAGACCTGGTTAGTGAATTTTATATTCGTTTTATTATTAAAACTGCTCTGTCACCATATTTTGCAAAGACCTCAGATCATGGTCAAACTCCTTTTTTTCTGGAGGGCCAAATTGTCCACTGAAATAGCTATGTATAACATTCACAAATACACATGCAAGCAAAGGAAAAAGCAGGATAACAAACAATTTCACGTAATGTAATTTATTACTTTCTTACAACAATGGAAAAAGATAAATTTTTGTGTGGTGTTAGCATTTGAATGCAGTTGTGTGTTTGTATGTACTGTTGTCATTTGTGCTGTTTGAATGTATGTTTGCCATTTGAATACAGTGGTGTGTTTGTGTGTAGCATGTGCTAACCCCCCCCCCCCCCATATACTAAATCCCAGCACCTCGCTCTAGCCAACAGGCAGACTCTACTCACAGTATGCGAGTCCGGAGTCCGACCTCTGGTATACCCCAAATGGCACTGTCTGCACCCTGTCCAGGTGGAGCACATGTAACATTATTCCTCACCTTGCAGTCTCTGCGGCCAGCGGCCATGCGTCTGCATGACTGACACTTGCGGCATGTTAATGGATCCATGGCAAATTATACCCCCACGTCCGCTCACGTGATTAACGTTTAAAATTAACGTTTTGGGGTCAAAGAGCGATCTAGGCCAATCAGGAAGTTAAAGCAGGTATATAAACCTAAAATTACCTCTCCTCATTGCCCTGTCGTGGTTTTCCTAGTGATTGTCCGAGAGGGCATTCCTGATTTAAGTTTCTTCTGGTTTTTGACTTTGGCTTTGATTTTGATTTCCCTGTATTCTGGTATCCCTGATATCTGGCTTTCCTTTATCGTTTTGTCCCTTTCTGTGTCCCTGAAAAAAATAGTTGCGGCGCACTTAGACTACAAAAAAATACACAAAGAAGGCTTCTAAATTGCTTATCTAAGAATAAATATGGGGATTTAGTTCCACCATATGGCCATATGATTTCTCTGTACACCTTTCTGTGTCCCTTGACCTCGGCTATTATCCTGACTATTCTTTAGTACGTTAGTCCAGCCATTCTAAGGCCCGGTAATATGTTACCTATTAGTCATCTGTGTGACACAATTCTACATGCTGGATCAGATCATAATCCTGACATTACGTCATGGCCATAGATCCTGTAGAATTGTGTCAGCACCTAGCTGCTTGCGAAAGGAAGTTAGAGGAGAATGATCACCATATGGATCAATTTGCCCAGGCCTTCAGTACGCTTCTCACCCGAACAGCGCATCTTCAACCTATAGTGCTCAAGGCACCTACCATCTTCCTATCTCCTCCCCTCCATTTTGATGGTAATATTCAAGAATGCCGGGAATTCCTTAACCAAATAGAGTATCGTTTTGAGCCCTCACCGGGATCTTTTCCCACAGACAGAGCTAAATTTGGTTTCCTGATGAACCAACTGAAAGGTAAAGCTTTAGATGGGCCAATCCATTATGGGAGAGTAATAGGAGTGTGGCACACAATTACCAGGAATTCCTTACGGAATTTAAGCTTATGTTTAAACCATTAGGCAGGGAGGATGAAGCCTACACTGCCCTGATGCATATCAGACAAAGGAACCGGTCTATCTCGGAGTATGCCATAGAATTTCGTACCTTGGCTTCCGAGGTAGACTGGACTAACAGTGGACTAATCTCTGCATTTAAGATGGACTATCTGAAACTATGCTAGATGAGATTGCTGCCAAAGACCTACCCAAGAAACTTAATGCAAATTAATAATAGATTAAGAACCAGAGAAGCTACTAGAAACAAGTCCAGACGTATGACTATGCCTTTAGTACCCCGTTTCTCCAGACCTATTGTCCCTGACCTTCCTGTACACTCCAAACACGAACCCATGCAGTTGGGGGTCAGTAGACTGTCGGAGGCAGAAAGAAAATATAGGAGAAAAGAAAGCCTATGTCTATACTGTGGTAGAAAAGGACATATGAGGAGTAATTGTCCCATACGTCTTGAAAACTACCGCTCCTTAAGGCGACAGGTCTTAGGTGTAATGGAGACATTAAAAAGAAAACAGAATACCAAGCAGTGAGTTAGAGTGTAAAAAACTTCAAACCAACTTGATATAAGTGCAGCGCTAAAAGTATAATATTAATATTCCTTATGCACTTACCCCTTACAATAGGCACGGGGTGTACATGCAAAGTAAACAAAAAAGATATATAGAGTAGTACTGTCAGATAACTTTGGTATAGAGTATATAATACAAAAGGTAAACTCACATTGTAAAGAGCCTTTTATAAGGATATTGGCTCTAAACACATCAGCCAACGTGCCTTTTAAGGTAGGCAGTAACACCTAGGGATAGAGGATGCTCCTTTCTTCCCTCTGTCTGTGGATTGTATCTCCAAAATAAAACACAAAGAAGATTCCTGGTGCAGATTTATCTTAAATCAAATGATGCAGAACACAAATATAAATTCAGTGCTCACCTTTTATAGAGCCTTTTGGGAACTGGCTCTAAGTACTGCAAGCATCAGTGTCAAATTAGAGGTGACACTTCCCTCAACCGGATACCAAATATAGGGAGGAGATGGAGTATAAGTACTTAAAATTTAAATTTATTAGAACGAAAAAATAAAATACATAAAAAATAGCATGCATAAATATGATAATAATAAAGTCTCCACTCTCCTCTTCTATCAGAAACGCATTTCGCCATCCTTCTCGGCTTCCTCAGTCTGTGTTTGTAAGTCTGCTGGTGTCCGGTTTTAAGTCTTCTACTTTTTTTCGCCGTCCTGCAACTGGGTTTAATTTCCGGTTAGATGCCGTTGCGTCACTTCCGGTTCGGCTTGTATTGCCGATACATCACTTCCGGGTTCTAGTTGTTCCTACAACTCCCGGCATGCTTCAGTTTTTTCATCCGATTTCATGATATCTATACTTAATAAAGTGAGCTATGCAGTACTTAGTTGATTGGAAAGGTTATGGGCCTGCCGACCGTTCTTGGGTCTCTGATATACATTTTTACCGCAAGATCCGCTATTTTCATGCTAAATTTCTTTTCAAGGGCGGTCTTCACGTGGGGGGTAATGTAACATATTCTTCCTCACCTTGTGGTCTCTGCGACCTGTGGCCATGCGTCTGCATGACTGACACTTGCGGCATGTTAATGGCCGCCGGCCGCTGCGGATCCACGACTAATTATACCCTCACGTTCGCTCACGTGATTAACGACATCGGTGTGCACGTGATGTCACGCCCCGCGCGCGCACGCTTTGGGCTCAAAGAGCGATCTTGGTCAATCAGAAAGGTAAAGCAGGTATTTAAACCTAAAATTACCTTTCCTCATTGCCCTGTCATTGTTTCCCTAGTGGTTGTCCGAGAGTGCGTTCCTGATTTAAGTTTCTTCTGTTTTTTTTACTTTGGCTTTGATTTTGACTTCCCTGTATTCTGGTATCCCTGATCTCTGGCTTTCCTTTATCGTTGTGTCCCTTTCTGTGTCCCTTGACCTCGGCTAGTATCCTGACTATTCTTTGGTACGTTAGTCCGCCCATTCTAAGGCCCGGTAATACGTCACAATTCTACGTTCCGGATCATATAGTAATCCTGACAGCACGTCAACGTCACGTTGGAATGTGACATGGAGTTGTGTGCCTCTGTGCACCTCCAGGTCCTCCACTGTCCAGCCGCGGCCATCGCAACACTGACCGACACAAAGACACACACACAGACAGACACACACTCACACATTTACACATTCTTGCACACACTCACATTATTGTATTTCTCCCTGCAAGAGGGAGCAGTGTGGAGCAGGAACGCTGAGCTCCCTCGCTGCATCCACCTTCCTCTCCTCCCTGGACAGGTAAATGTTTGCAGGT
Source organism: Pelobates fuscus (assembly GCF_036172605.1). NCBI lineage: Eukaryota > Metazoa > Chordata > Amphibia > Anura > Pelobatidae > Pelobates > Pelobates fuscus. The sequence continues at coordinate 450,286,195 of NC_086318.1, read as the reverse complement.
GCCTACTCTGCTATGTGGAGAAAGCAGGTGCCTACTCTGCTTGGAACAATAAGCATGTACTCACGGCTCGCCGGGGCGCAAAGATGTCCATTGTGGGCGGCATGCGGCCCGCGAGTTTGACATGCTTGCTGTAGACCTTCAGAGGAAAGCCTGTAATGGAGAACAAAATAAGTGATCAGTAACAAAGTTGTCAATTCCTGGGATATGGTGATATATTGATAAAGTAGTAATTAGCAGTTGACCAACTGAGTATACTCACGAAGTGCATATGACAAGATGTGCTCTAGGCACATGTAGATATGTGAGACGTGCCATAGGTGAGCCAACATGAATTAAACGACCCTAGAGTTATGACATAGGAACCGAGGATAACTTAATGGCATATTGCCAACATAACAGTGAGTACAATAGTTTGAAATAATGAACCATAGCGTGAGTGAATACATGCAAGTACATGTATATACCTATGTTTGCGTACACACACCCCCACCCACCATATACCTACGTATATATCTACTTATTAAGATATGTATGATGTATATCGTGGTTATCTACAGTTTGTGAGTCAGGCATAAAACTGATCCGGTCAGTAGCGACACCTGCTATTGAGGGGAACTAAGGTGAATGACAGTATAGAAACCGATATGTCTTCGTAAGAGGCTTAATATGCTAAAGGAGGCATACTGTGATGCTATGTCTAGATGAGAAGTTGAATTGTACTTGTAGTGAAAAATCGCCCTGAATGAACATAGCCGCTTCTATGTACGAGGAGGGAAGTGGTTCAACCTAAATATTATCCTAATAGGATATATCCCATCTATCTGCGTGGAGGATAATCTGGATCCTAATTTACTTATGATGGAGACAGATCACCAATATCCCAAACGTACAGAAACATGCACTGAATACTAAGTTATGTAACGTATGCTCAAATGCATATGGAGGGCCCTGCAAGGGTCAGCGTAAGGAGACAGCCCCTTGTAAAAGTCAGAGTTCGAATGTATTTACAAGACGTAAAGCAGAACGGAGTGAGGTCTTGAATGTATATGAAAGTGAATGAAATGTATGTTGAATACCTGAAACCCAAAATCATAGGCAACCTATTTTTTTATTTTATTTTTTTGACAATTTTTATTGTGCTTCGGGTACAGAAATAAGGGTAAGGAAGATTAAGGGGGAAAAATTGCATATGCATTCGTCTGGTTTACATCTTTGTACATATACTTGTAATCACATTCAGTGATATGAAAATTTTTGCAGTTATATTGGTGTACAGAAAGGAAGGTAGAGGGGTTTACAGTAGATTATAACTTGGTGAACCTGTGCGCATTTTGCTTAGTAATTTTTCTAGTCCCTTGCCTTTGTGGTGCGTCTGTTGTTTTATTTTGTTTAGTGTCTCTCAACATTTTGTGTTTGATCTTTGTGTAGCGTGTCTTGCGCTGGTTAACCGTGGTAGGTTATTTAGTCAAGTATTTGTTTTCAGTGTGTCTCATGGATTTTCGTGGATAATCTAGTTCAGGTCATATGTGATCTGTATCTCCTGGCTAAGTATTGAGTTGTGTGTAGACATGCGTAAGGGTGATGCCAACAACCGTGGTATTCTACTCATATCTTGTCCTCTTTCCCCCACTGGTTATGTCTGTTATCGTCTGGATTTTAGTATGCATCTAATTAGTGGGGGATACTGGTTGGTACGCAGCGATATGTTGTGGCCTTTCTTCTTGGGCTCTGCTGGCGTATGTCCCGTACGGAGCTTGTCTTGTTTCTCCGTTTAAATGCCGTGCGTGTGACTAGCTGTCTCGTCTGAGCTTATGTTATAAGGTTTAGGGAGTGATTATTGCGTCTTTCCAGTGTGTGAGTTAAGCCTCCGTCAAAGTTTTTGTTAAGCCTTTTTTCCTGTCTTTCGTCTCGTAGTTTGCTTTTCCTCGGTTGTGTGTGTCTCCCACTTTCCATGTGTCATGCGTCTTATTGACTACTTCTGCCCGTAGGTGTCTGTTGTTTAGCTTCCTGTCCGTCGTCGTGTGGGCCGTGTCTAGGAGGTTAGCTCTCCGTGGGTATCTAGCTGTCCCTGCTTCTCTAATTTCCGTATATGCGTGTTTGTTCAGTGTGTCAGCGTGAAGTTGTATCTTGTCTATTTTAAACGGTTTGCGGTTCCTCCCGGCTGTAAGGACATGAAGGGGTGCTGCCCTGGAACAGCATTGTCCCTTTAAATGTGGGAACCAAGTTGGCAAATAAATAATGCAAAGACATGATGAATGGATTAAATCTAGAATTATATATATTAAAAAGAACTAATGGATATAAGAACAAAACAACATATAATAAATATATACATTGCCACAGAATAATATATACAAAAATCAAGATAACCACAAGTAGTGCAGGCAGAGTATACTTAAACAGTCCTTTGGTAAATAAAGTACTTGGGAAGGATTGTGCAGCCACCACTAGAAATAGGTGGGACACAGATCCTAAGCCACAAAGCAAAATATATGACACCAGGGAACAAAGTCTGAAACAGGTCAAACGAAATAAGGCAGCAGGGTCAGAATCACTGGAAATAAGGCAGATGACAGGAACACTGAACCAGAAAACAGGATCGGGAGGCACAGGAATGCAGGACCAGGCGGACACTGGAACGCAGGACCAGGCGGACACTGGAACGCAGGACCAGGCGGACACTGGAACGCAGGACCAGGCGGACACTGGAACGCAGGACCAGGCGGACACTGGAACGCAGGACCAGGCGGACACTGGAACGCAGGACCAGGCGGACACTGGAACGCAGGACCAGGCGGACACTGGAACGCAGGACCAGGCGGACACTGTAACGCAGGACCAGGCGGACACTGTAACGCAGGACCAGGCGGACACTGGAACGCAGGACCAGGCGGACACTGGAACGCAGGACCAGGCGGACACTGGAACGCAGGACCAGGCGGACACTGTAACGCAGGACCAGGCGGACACTGTAACGCAGGACCAGGCGGACACTGTAACGCAGGACCAGGCGGACACTGTAACGCAGGACCAGGCGGACACTGTAACGCAGGACCAGGCGGACACTGGAACGCAGGACCAGGCGGACACTGGAACGCAGGACCAGGCGGACACTGGAACGCAGGACCAGGCGGACACTGGAACGCAGGACCAGGCGGACACTGGAACGCAGGACCAGGCGGACACTGGAACGCAGGACCAGGCGGACACTGGAACGCAGGACCAGGCGGACACTGGAACGCAGGACCAGGCGGACACTGGAACGCAGGACCAGGCGGACACTGGAACGCAGGACCAGGCGGACACTGGAACGCAGGACCAGGCGGACACTGGAACGCAGGACCAGGCGGACACTGGAACGCAGGACCAGGCGGACACTGGAACGCAGGACCAGGCGGACACTGGAACGCAGGACCAGGCGGACACTGGAACGCAGGACCCGGCGGACACTGGAACGCAGGACCCGGCGGACACTGGAACGCAGGACCCGGCGGACACTGGAACGCAGGACCCGGCGGACACTGGAACGCAGGACCCGGCGACACCGGAACGCAGGACCAGGGGGACACAGGAACATAAGACCAAGAAAACATGAGAACACAGGACCAGGAAACACAGGATCAAGGAGCGAAGAGTCAGAATCCCAGGAAACAGGAAACAAGAACCACGGAACAAAAAACAGGAGACAGGAGACAGGAGTGAGGTTAAAAACCAGAATATATAGGTGATAAAACAAGGACCAGGTGAAGTGCTAATGAAAAGAAAAATTAGGAACAGTGCCAAACAGTGATATTGGTGAGTGTTGGTACTGCACGAGGGCAAATCAACTAAGGAGTGTCGTGACACCGGCTCCGACTGCCACAGATAGGTTTTTTAATATGGTGTTTGGGTATCCCTTGGTCTATGTGTGTGTGTGTGTGTGTGGGGGGGGGGTAGTTGGTGTATTATTCGGTAGTTGGTGATGGAGGGGGCTGAGGGGGTGCCGGGGTGCGCGTGGGCTCCTTGTTTTCCTAGGGTCCTTGTTGCGTTCCTCCCTGCATCCTAGTTTATGATAAGTATGTATACCATGGTCTCCAAAGCTCAACATGTTTAGTGCTTCTCCCTGACAGTTCTGCGTATCTCGCCTCCGCTGGGCAACCTATTTTTAATCATACTGTATCTAACCAGTTAACGGCCTCTACCTGACTGGTATTTGCAATGATAGGCCTATACATGTTACTGATAACCAAACTACTGTGTGTACCTAATATTGTTCATCACGTGATATTTTAACAAAGTATTATTGTAACAGAAGGAATTTACCAATACATAATAGTGCCAGCCACATAACTTTAAACACATTTAATTTACCGTCTGTTTTTTCACAGATTTACGTCCAAGTTAAATAAATCTGCTCAATATAATTATACAACAGGGTAGGTTCCAATACTAGAAACAGTTCCAATACTATGCAGTTGCCTCCCCTCTAAAAGCCTGTTTAGCGCTACCTATATATATATGAATATATATGTATGTGATTTAATCATTTGATGTATATAGCTGTTGCTGGTACCTTATGTGCTATTCAAAAGTTCTGCTATGATGCGAGGAATAGTCCAAGATCTAATAGAAGTAGGACTAGCCATGTCCCTCGTGTGACGTTGTATCAGACCTAGCTGGAGTGCTGGACAGGAACAGGGCTCTCCACCTTCCTGTCATCGAGATATATTAAACAGCAGGAAGTAACTGTGTATACCCTTACAATATACTGGCTTATTAGCTATGCCAAGTGGTGAAACCATTACACAAGGTTGGTGATGGGTGAGGCCCTGCTAGATGCCAAGTGGCTTGAGAGGCTCTATCTATGCATTGCCGCAAGGGGATTTCGTGACCACCTTATGTTGTGCCAGGGTGTCTGCCTCTCTGTGACTTTTAAAGCATAAGCATAAGAATAGTCAAGAAAGTATACTATACACTTGAGTAGAATTGAGGCAAGCAGTGAAGAAAGCCACCATAACAGGTGAATTAAGATGAAGATCCTAAACTTGGTTAAATAATTATACACCAGGGGGGCGGAGCCAGCAGCGCAACGAAGCGGTCGCATTTCAGCGAGCTCCGATCCCAACTCACATAAACAGACCCATAAATAGCGAACTCTACCCAAGAACCTACCTAATAGACCGACCACGGGAGTGCAGCAGAACATGGGCAGAAAGTCCAAAAAAACAAAGGCGGATAAAAGCCCTCCCGGACGGGACATTGCCGACATGCTGCGGAACACGCAACAGGCCGCATGGTCCAAGATGGCGCTGGAGGACGATTTTGCCTCATACTCCTCAGAGGACTTTGCATCAGACCTGATGGAGGGAGCGTCCTTCAGACCTCCACTAAAACAAAACTCGGTGGCCAACCCACCCGGAGCCGGAGACCCGGTCACTGCAAGCCAGCTTAAAGAAATGCTAGCTGACTTGCGAAAAGACCTATCCGCAGACATGGCCTATTACAAAGCAGCCATAGAAGGGGCCCAGTCGAAGATTACCAAATTAGAGGCCTGTGCGAACACCCAGGACTCCAGGCTAACGGCGGTTGAGCAACAAGTTGCTGACCTAGCAAGGCAGCAACAGGCCACAGCAGACCGCCTGGACACACTGGAGGACCAAAGGCGACGCCACAACCTGAAAATCAGGGGGATACCTGACTCGGTGAGCCTCACTGAAATACCCCACTATATTCGACGACTCCTGAGTGCCCTGCTCCCTCCAAAACAGGCAAAATCTCTGAGGCTCGACGGGATGTTCCGGCTACCGAAGCCGACCCGGGCTCCATTGACCGCATCCGCGGACCTTATCGTACGCTTCCAGAGCGTATCGGACAAAGCGGCTCTTCAAGCTACACTGAGGGGCAAAACACCCTTATCGTTTGAGGGTAGCGACCTAACCTTTTTCCAGGACATCACCAGGAGTACGCTTGCCTGGCGAAAATCTCTACAACCATTGCTGCAACTCCTCCGCTCCAGAGAGCTGCCATACCGCTGGGGGACCCCGCGAGCAGTACTACTCACCCTTAACGAGACCTCACATAAAGCACAGAGCTTTCAAGAATTGGAAGCACTCCTGCAATCTGCGGGTATATGCCAAGCTGCACCCACGAGAGGATCAGGACTGGCCGCGATCAACCCAGCTACAGTACGGGAGTTCACCCCGAGAGCACCTCTGGGACCGACACCGACCAACCCGCCGACTTGAGCCACTCGAGACCATGGACCTTCAAGTGACGCCTCTCACACTCCACCAGTGACACACGAGTTTTCCACAGTTTTAAACCCCCAAGCCCGGGACTAGCACGCAGGACAACCTACAAATTCCCTACCACGGGAGAACACGGATCCGAACCTGCCACACTAACCTGGTTGCTCCATGTCATCGAGCCTGGGACGATTTTAATTCCTGTCTCTGACTCTCATACTTTCCTTTGGGCTGGATACGTAATTCCTGCCTTGCCTACGGAACACAGCAAAAGCACCAGGACTGATCCGACATGCAGCTGTTCCTTCTCCTGCAACAACTCGTAATTATGATCTGTGACCAATTGCAGTACACCACTCCACATATGACCCTACATGCAACATAGGTTTACGTAGCGGTAGTTCCATTTTATAGATTAGCACTCACACTCACTTCCACAAATCACTGACAGTTAGTGCCAGAGGTACACTTGTGGCCACCGACCCCGTATTTCACTGAGACTACTGGTAATAGACAGATTAATACTCAGCCGGCTTTACGCCTCCATACGTACCACAGGTCACACACAGTTTTAGTAGACCTCTCCCTAACACCGCACAATCGGATGCACTCAGAGGGGTAGAGGACATGCATGCCTCAAATTTAATAGGTTGCTACTTAAAACCAGTCTATATATCTCACTACTATATAAACTGCACCAGCCTGTACGCCCAGCGTAGCTGAGCGCAGCTGGAAAATTTAATCTAACCAACGCACAGACGTAACCTGTCTACGCATATATAAATTCCCACACTCCGATCGCAGTACTCACTAACGAATTTAAACCAATATGCAGGGCAGCATTGTCCCTACCTGATAGAGGAAAGTCGAGTAATCCAACATGGGCATACTAAAATGCAAGATAATGTGGTTCACTAAAACCTCCTAAGCATGCTGTTACTCACCTGCAAAACTCATCAAGCGTGCCTATTTAGCCTACATAGTTTGCACCCTAGCCTAACTGCAGCAAAATGTGGACAACCGTGATAACCCACCTACCTTAGCATTGTTAAAAGTTAACCTTCTCATTGTTATTTTGTTTAAATGTTTTCACTGTCTAGCCAATCGGATGACTATTAGAATTTTATAAAAATGTGCAAGAGCTCACGCCACTGCTCACTGCTAGATTATCCTCAGACACACTGCTGTGGCATATGTTATTACTATGTATGTGTGCCTATAATGCCTACACAGTTTACACCCTAGCCTAACAGACTCAAAAAGTGGATAACCGAGATAACCTACCTACCCTAGCACGGTTAAGCGTCAGCCTTATCATTTTATTTTATTTAAATGCTTTCACTGTTTAGCCTATCGGGTGACTAATAGACTTACATATACATTTGCAAGATTTCATGCCACTGCTGTGGAGCAGGTCGTTACTATGTAGAAACTCCCATTATGCCTACACAGTATGCACACTAGACTAGCGGACTCAGAACGTGGACATCTGAGATGACCTACCCACCCTAGCACTGTTAAGTGTCAACCCTCCCATCCTCATTTTATTTTCTGTAAATGTTTTCTTTGTTTAGCCTATCGGATAACTACTGGAATTATATATAACTTCACATGATCTCATGCCACTGCTTACTGTAGGTTCATTCCCAGACACGCTGATGTGGAGCAGGTCATTATTAGGTTTTTACGCCTTTACAGCCTACACAGTATACACTTTAGCCTAGCAGAATCAGAATGTGGACAACCGTGTTAACCTACCTACCATAGCACGATCAAGCGTTGACCTTCTCACTAACATTATGTTAAAATGTTTTCACTGTTTAGCCTACCGGGTGAATATTAGAATTATATAAAAATGTGCAAGATTCCATGCCACTGCTTACTGTATGTTTATGCTTAGACACGCTGCTGTGGCGTATGTCATTACTATGTATAAAGTGCACAACAAAAATAAAGAATTAAAAAAAAAAAAAAATAATTATACACCAAGGCTTTAATTAAGGTAACTTGCTATCCATAACTAGTGATAACATGTTATCCCCAATTAAATGTCAAAGACACGGTTTCTCTTGAATATAGAAACCGATACAAGAAATCGTAGTCATACGTTAGAAATGGAATAGTAGTAGCATAGGTGCAGGTTATACAGTGTTGATGTTGGACATAGATTAAGAAATTGAGCCTTAGTGACATGAGTATAGAAATGCACCGGGTGAGCATTTCGAAGCTTAGTTGAGTGAAAACCAAATAGTGTTTATTTAAGCAAACTAGTGTATCGTCAGCATCTACTGACAAAGCATGAAAAACGATGAACACACAATGCGTTTGCTTTACCTAAATTAAATACTATCTTCAACAAGCATGAGACTAACTTAAAATATCGACATGTGCAATATCAACACTGACCAATATAGGCCGATATTTTAACACTCAGTATTAACCGAAACAAAGAATTTATAAACATTCCGTAAGATTACGTGTAGAAAATAAACATTAAGGACTAGACAAACTAATGAGTGCCATAAGTGGGCCGGAATAACTGTAATCACTTAACCAAACGCACAGTGAATTGTGAATAGTAGCAGTGATGCAGAGTGCTCTGTGGATCTGAAACAGATATAATACCTGCAATACTGCATCCGATCGCTATGATATGAATATAATATATACACTTATAAACCCACCTAATTGCTTCTGGTGAGCAAACTTTACATTAGTACCTATGGCCTTAATGTAACTTAAGTAACATTAAGGCCTTATGGTTTGAACAATAAGAACTTTCAATTAACCTGAATAACACAATTTAATCTCCTACAGAGAGAAACATGCGTAACTTCAGAATATGCTGATAAGGCGTGAAAAATAATTAACAAGCAAGTGCTTGTTTGACCTTAATTAATGACTTAATTAATCACTTATTGATAAAATATCAAACTTCAAATATTGCCCGTGCAATATCAAAATTGACCACTAGAGGTCGTCATTAAACATGCAGTTATTACCTGACTTGAATTAAACTCCTGTGCAATATCAAACTGACCACTAGAGGCCGACATTTAAAACATACAGTATTTAACTTAAAAAGTGAAGTAAAACAATCCGTATGGAATTGTGTGAAACCTACTGCTAAAATAGGGCATTCGGTTATAAATATACGAAAGGCCCTTGTGGTAGGCTAACTTTTGTATATAACCGAACGTTCCGAGATTAACGAAAACTGCACAAAATAATAGTTTGAGAAATACAAAAACTTGGTGTTCATACGTTTGAGATGAACAAGTGCGTTTGTGCGCTACACCTAAGTGGGATACGAACAGACTGGAGAAAGCCGAAAGTACTATAGCCTAATCGTTCGCATTGCCAAAAGAATACAGAAAAACGAACAGATGTATGTGAAAAGAGAGTGAAGGGTAGAGCCAACCCAGGATGACGCTGAGCGCCCGCGACTGAGGCGTGACAGGCGGCTCTACTCGTGGTTCTTACGATTCAGTCAACGAAGTGACTGGAGCAGATACGGGAGTCCTGTCGAGGCTCTGGAGAGTTGGAAGATACCGAAACGGACGACCAGGTAAGCATTCCCACGAGTTGAATTTAAGTGAAATGGCGATTTGCACAGACTGGAAGTCACGGTATTCAAATCGCCAGACAGAACGATAATGGGGAGCGGCCTGGCGTCCTTAAAAAGGGAAACCAAGTCCCTCCCATAACTACAGGCCCAGCCTTCCATATATATGTAACAATTAACATTGCTTTATCTATAGTTTTTAGCTTACTTTTTCCCAGTAGTTAAACATAAATACACACATACCTTACTGTTACACATATACACTGTTACATATATATATATATGTATTTGTGGTCAGGGGCAATAAGCCGAGTTATGTTAGTGGTGCAAGTCGATTGTGGTGTGCCGAAACCGACGTTCAGGTAGGCCTGTAATAAGATGGCTAACCAATTTAAATGGCTTGATAAGGGAGTGGTGGGTGGGCTGAACCAGACAGTCACAGCCCAGAGGAAAGGGCGTCCTGTATATTTATATCCCCTCCCACAACTACAGGATCTGCCTTAACATTTGTGGTCGGGGACAATAAGCAGAGTTATGTTAGTGGTGCACACGTTGATTGTGGTGTGCTGAAACTGAAGTTCAGGTAGGCCTGTAATAAGAGTGAAAAAAATCAATAATTTAACACTTAAATATGCAAAAGGGTAATAAGCGCTCTCTTCTCAAGGGTGAGCAGCAGTTCACCAACAAGGTGTTCCCTCTACCTTGTGATAAATGGACAGATAAAATAGAAAGGTGAACAGCGCTAAAGATCAGAAATTGTACATACGTTTAGTAGAAATACTGGCCAGCGGAGTAACTTAAAAAAAAGGAGAAACAAAGATACAAATAATGGTACAGTATGTATGAACGATATAATTCCACAAGAACAAAGGTGTTATATTCACACTCACACTTTGAGGAGCTATATCAGCTCGGTGTTAAGAGCTTGGACGGAATAATCCCCGTCTATGGATTTCTTGAGGTTCCAGATCGTTGGTGAGTGTATTCGTTATATGAAAAACAAGAGTAAAATACGCCACATGGTCTAGTACGTAAATATAAAATATTGTAGTAAGAGTAGATGATCCTACTTACATATACTAGAGCAACGACCTGCTCTAGTTTGGAGAATTTCAGGTGGAATAATCCCCACCTTGGGATATAGTGGACCCAGGTATAGCAGCAAAGCAGTATTAGATAGGAAGGAGGACAAAAAAAAATGACTGGATGGTTTAAAAATTATATATACTTTAATACAATAAGTAAAAAGTGAATAATACACTATAAAACCAGTCCTGTATAAAAGTCCAAAATTCTTCCTCACTTGACGCGTTTCGCCGAAGCTTTCTCAAAAGTTCTTGTGGAATTATATCGTTCATACATACTGTACCATTATTTGTATCTTTGTTTCTCCTTTTTTTTAAGTTACTCCGCTGGCCAGTATTTCTACTAAACGTATGTACTTTAACACTTAAATATGAATCGACATTACATAATCAATACTTTACATTATATCAGCATTTTTAACCATACCTGAAAGAGAAATTGTGTTAGCAGGAGATACTGTATAACACCAAGATACTGTCTGACCTATGTTATGCCAAGTGGCGAAACAATTAAGCTAAATTGGTGACATTGGAACCTTACTAGTAGCCAAGTGGCAATGAGAGGCTCTACCTATGATTTGGCCCATTGGGTAAGTTTGCCACCGAGCGTTGTGGCGGGGTATTGGCCTCTCGGAGAGGATTAAAAAGATTCAGAATAAGTTGGACATGACAGGTGAGACCCTAACTGCTTTTGACAAGAGGGCAGAGAGGCAAGGAAGTAACTATGATTTGTCCCGAGGGGCAAATATCTCTGGAGTTAAGGATGGGAGTTGTCCTCGCAGGACAGCTAAATATTGGCACTAGAAGCCAAAACTATCGGGGCCAGAACAAGCAAAACATAAGTTGTGTAGAGCGAGTGGTTGCTGTAAGAATGGAAGTAGTATCGTATAGCGAGTCACTTGCATGGTGACTTGAAAAAACGTTAATGTAAAACAATAAACTGTGTCTGGATTAATTAGACATACATCTGGCAGATAAATGAAATCTATTGTGGCGAAACCAATCTCTCCACTGTGAACTGGAGAAGCCTGGTTGCTCGCCTGCTTCCTTTGGACTATGGACCAGACTTTAAAAGGCTTATTTTCCCTGCAGAAAGGCTTATTCGTACCTTTTCTGCCGGGGTGTTCGGTAGATTTTATCTACCGAACAAACTGACGAATGCGCGACCACCTGGGAGCTGGAGTGTGCCGTCAATTGACCGCCCAGAACCGCAGCTTAATTGATGAACGCTGGGTGGCCTTTGTTCGTTTGCCGAACACGTGGCAGCGGCCATTTTAACTCCCGAACGGCCAGCGCTCAAACTATGGAACTGAAAATGGGCACTTTATTGCGCGAACACCGTTGAGCCGCCAGCCTCCTTACCTCGGCATTCGGTAGTGGAACCGACTGGCTGTTCATTCGGTAGTTTGACCGTATGAACAGCCTCACCCCAGATAGCCATGCCATGGAGCCTATTCGTGTAACGAAAGACTATGTGAAAGACTTTGGCTCCATGGCGATTGAACTATATGTATGTGATCTGAGCGCCATTCGGTAATAATGTGCGCTCAGATCTAAGCTATCTGGGGATATATTGCATGTATGTGTTTTGTGTACTAAATGCATCAATAGGTAATTTTATGTCTTTTACTGTCCTTTTGTCTGGCATGTGGGTAATGGAGTTTTGCCTCTGTCCTTGGAGATAATTAGATTCCTGCCCCAATTATCTCCAGGGCAGAGAGGAGGTATTGTGAGGCATTGTGGGAGGTAACGCATGTGTGATTGGTGTATTGTGTAATTACTGTAAATCCCTCCCTTGCATGGGAGAATCCCATATAAGCCTGTTGTGTGAATAAATCAGTGTGGTTCCTGTTTTAACCCTCAAAGTAAAGTGTCGTCTCATTCTTGGGGGAGGATTTATTGTATGCTGTTCCAGTTTGACTGCTAGGAGTGTAAACCTATTCGTGTGGTTTCCTATTCAACTGTCTACAGCATTCAGAGGCTTGAGAGGATTTATATGCTTCTCAGATTCGGTGATTGTGGTGTCTGCCAGAGTGTTTGGAGTCCTCAGGAAACGCTAGGAGTATCCTTTAATGGAGGTACCCAGAGAGGGTGCCAGGCGATCCGTTACATCTATGCTAGAAGTTGATGGTAAGGATATGTGATTAGAAAGTTAAGGGCAAAATAAAATGTGTACAGAGGTCCAAAACTGAAATCCAACCAGGGAGGGACGCCTAAGAACTTAGTGTTCATAATCCAGAACCATGACTCAACACCGTGACAATGCAACCGCAAGATTGACGGTAAGGTAGGTAAAGTAAGTGCAATAAGACCAGAACACAAAATTCTCTTAATTTCTGATGCAACCTAACCAAAGGAAATTTAATAAGTGACCCAGTTGACTATACATGCAAAAGTAGCCCCAGGTGTGCAATGGTCGGAATGAAGTATACCTGGTGAGACTGAACATTGATGTGCTCCTAGAGTGTATCTATTCATAATATAGGCCATAAAAGGAGGTGTCCTGAATAATTGAATTACAAGATCCCGGTTAAGTATATGTCAATAGGCGAGGGTACAATCACAAATTATCGAGTTGTGGATTACCAGCCGCAAGTATGGAGCAAGTAGGCATTGTGACAGAAAGGCATGTCAAAACATAACAGTGTGGATATGCAGAGTAACTGAAAATTAAAAGATTACCCCGAAAGCTGATACCTGAGTTTGTAAAAGTTTGAAAAATGTCTGTTGTTATGTCATGTTATGCCAATGTTTTATTTAACCAAAATGTGCTTGGTAGTGAATGAGTTAAAAAAAAAAACAATCTTTTCCAATACTATTTGAGGAAAATATGGAATTTTAAAGCATACACTGGATGTTACAACTGAGATGTGAAGAAAACTAATTTGCCTGTACTATATATTTGAATTGCAAAATTCTGATCAAATGTTGTAAATTTTATTTTGTCAAAAATATTCTGATTTGGACCAAATTGGGCCTTTAATGACCCAATCAGTAAAAGCCTTTCAGTGCTAGAGATCTAATTCTATTTCTGTGACTAAGATCTGAGTTAGCTTTCAGGACCAGAGATCTCTATTCTCCTTTTCTCTCCGCAGGCTCTGCAGTCTTACCCTGAAAAAACTCCTGGTTCTCCGGGAACTGGACCGTGATTTAACCTCTGTTGTCATTGCTGTTAAATTGCAGGTAAGTTAATCTGATATCCACAATACCTCCTACAATACATACTGCGTAATATATCTCCGGTATCACATACAGCATAGTGATACTCTTACGTAACACAATACCTTCTACAATACATACTGCGTAACATATCTCCGGTATCACATACAGCATAGTGATACTCTTACGTTACACAATACCTCCTACAATACATACTGCGTGACATATCTCCGATATCACATACAGCATAGTGATACTCTTACGTTACACAATACCTCCTACAATACATACTGCGTAATATATCTCCGATATCACATACAGCATAGTGATACACTTACGTTACACAATACCTCCTACAATACATACTGCGTAACATATCTCCGATATCACATACAGCATAGTGATACTCTTACGTTACACAATACCTCCTACAATACATACTGCGTAATATATCTCCGATATCACATACAGCATAGTGATACTCTTACATTACACAATACCTCCTACAATACATACTGCGTAACATATCTCCGGTATCACATACAGCATAGTGATACTCTTACGTTACACAATACCTCCTACAATACATACTGCGTAACATATCTCCGGTATCACATACAGCATAGTGATACTCTTACGTTACACAATACCTCCTACAATACATACTGCGTAACATATCTCCGGTATCACATACAGCATAGTGATACTCTTACATTACACAATACCTCCTACAATACATACTGCGTAACATATCTCCGGTATCACATACAGCATAGTGATACTCTTACGTTACACAATACCTCCTACAATACATACTGCATAACATATCTCCGGTATCACATACAGCATAGTGATACTCTTACGTTACACAATACCTCCTACAATACATACTGCGTAACATATCTCCGGTATCACATACAGCATAGTGATACTCTTACGTTACACAATACCTCCTACAATACATACTGTGTAATATATCTCCGGTATCACATACAGCATAGTGATACTCTTACGTTACACAATACCTCCTACAATACATACTGCGTAACATATCTCCGGTATCACATACAGCATAGTGATACTCTTACGTTACACAATACCTCCTACAATACATACTGTGTAATATATCTCCGGTATCACATACAGCATAGTGATACTCTTACGTTACACAATACCTTCTACAATACATACTGCATAACATATCTCCGGTATCACATACAGCATAGTGATACTCTTACATTACACAATACCTCCTACAATACATACTGTGTAATATATCTCCGGTATCACATACAGCATAGTGATACTCTTACGTTACACAATACCTCCTACAATACATACTGTGTAATATATCTCCGGTATCACATACAGCATAGTGATACTCTTACGTTACACAATACCTCCTACAATACATACTGCGTAACATATCTCCGGTATCACATACAGCATAGTGATACTCTTACGTTACACAATACCTCCTGCAATACATACTGCGTAATATATCTCCGGTATCACATACAGCATAGTGATACTCTTACGTTACACAATACCTTCTACAATACATACTGCATAACATATCTCCGGTATCACATACAGCATAGTGATACTCTTACATTACACAATACCTCCTACAATACATACTGTGTAATATATCTCCGGTATCACATACAGCATAGTGATACTCTTACGTTACACAATACCTCCTACAATACATACTGTGTAATATATCTCCGGTATCACATACAGCATAGTGATACTCTTACGTTACACAATACCTCCTACAATACATACTGCGTAACATATCTCCGGTATCACATACAGCATAGTGATACTCTTACGTTACACAATACCTCCTACAATACATACTGTGTAATATATCTCCGGTATCACATACAGCATAGTGATACTCTTACGTTACACAATACCTCCTACAATACATACTGCGTAACATATCTCCGGTATCACATACAGCATAGTGATACTCTTACGTTACACAATACCTCCTACAATACATACTGCGTAACATATCTCCGGTATCACATACAGCATAGTGATACTCTTACGTTACACAATACCTCCTACAATACATACTGCATAACATATCTCCGGTATCACATACAGCATAGTGATACTCTTACGTTACACAATACCTCCTACAATACATACTGCGTAACATATCTCCGGTATCACATACAGCATAGTGATACTCTTACGTTACACAATACCTCCTACAATACATACTGTGTAATATATCTCCGGTATCACATACAGCATAGTGATACTCTTACGTTACACAATACCTCCTACAATACATACTGCGTAACATATCTCCGGTATCACATACAGCATAGTGATACTCTTACGTTACACAATACCTCCTACAATACATACTGTGTAATATATCTCCGGTATCACATACAGCATAGTGATACTCTTACGTTACACAATACCTTCTACAATACATACTGCATAACATATCTCCGGTATCACATACAGCATAGTGATACTCTTACATTACACAATACCTCCTACAATACATACTGTGTAATATATCTCCGGTATCACATACAGCATAGTGATACTCTTACGTTACACAATACCTCCTACAATACATACTGTGTAATATATCTCCGGTATCACATACAGCATAGTGATACTCTTACGTTACACAATACCTCCTACAATACATACTGCGTAACATATCTCCGGTATCACATACAGCATAGTGATACTCTTACGTTACACAATACCTCCTGCAATACATACTGCGTAATATATCTCCGGTATCACATACAGCATAGTGATACTCTTACGTTACACAATACCTTCTACAATACATACTGCATAACATATCTCCGGTATCACATACAGCATAGTGATACTCTTACATTACACAATACCTCCTACAATACATACTGTGTAATATATCTCCGGTATCACATACAGCATAGTGATACTCTTACGTTACACAATACCTCCTACAATACATACTGTGTAATATATCTCCGGTATCACATACAGCATAGTGATACTCTTACGTTACACAATACCTCCTACAATACATACTGCGTAACATATCTCCGGTATCACATACAGCATAGTGATACTCTTACGTTACACAATACCTCCTACAATACATACTGTGTAATATATCTCCGGTATCACATACAGCATAGTGATACTCTTACGTTACACAATACCTCCTACAATACATACTGCGTAACATATCTCCGGTATCACATACAGCATAGTGATACTCTTACGTTACACAATACCTCCTACAATACATACTGCGTAACATATCTCCGGTATCACATACAGAGTAGTGATACTCTTACGTTACACAATACCTCCTACAATACATACTGCGTAATATATCTCCGATATCACATACAGCATAGTGATACTCTTACATTACACAATACCTCCTACAATACATACTGCGTAACATATCTCCGGTATCACATACAGAGTAGTGATACTCTTACGCACGTGCTCAGTGTCATATCCAGAGGTTATCTTTGGGAAATAGACATATGAGTGCTGCCAGCAGTGCTGCAGAGGTTGAAGGGGTGCAGAGTTAGCCTGTTGGTGCTCAGACTATATACCGCACACTGCATCAAATTAGTCTGCATGGCTGTCGTCCCAGAAGGAAGCCTCTTCTAAAGATGAAGCACAAAAAAGCCTGCAAACAGTTTGCTGAAGACAAGCAGACTAAGGTGGTCCGATGTGGTCCAATGAGACCAAGATAAACTTATTTGGTTTAGATGGTGTCAAGCGTGTGTGGCGGCAACCAGGTGAGGAGTACAAAGTGTGTCTTGCCTACAGTCAAGCATGGTGGTGGTAGTGTCATGGTCTGGGCCTGCATGAGTACTGACGGCACTGGGGAGCTGCAGTTCATTGAGGGAACCATGAATGCCAACATGTACTGTGACATACTTTAGCAGAGCATGATCCCCTCCCTTTGGAGACTGGGCCGCAGGTCAGTATTCCAACATGATAACGACCCAAAACACACCTCCGAGACGACCACTGCCTTGCTAAAGAAGCTGAAGGTAAAGGTGAAGGACTGGCCAAGCATGTCTTCAGACCTAAACCCTATTGAGCATCTGTGGGGCATCCTTAAACGGAAGGTGAGGGAGCACAAGGTCTCTAACATGCACCGGCTCTGTGATGTCATCATGGAGGAGTGGAAGAGGACTCCAGTGGCAACCTGTGAAGCTCTGGTGAACTCCGTGAGGGTTAAGGCAGTGCTGAAAAATAATGGTGGCCACAGAAAATATTGACCCTTTGGGCCCAATTTGGACATTTTCCCTTTTGTTGCCAACGGTTTAGACCAGTCATGTCCAAAGTCCAGCCCACGGGCCAATTGCGGCCCGCGTTCCGGCTTAATACGGCCCCACAGGTAATTTGTTAAATCTATATGTTGTGAGAGAAGGGACAGAAGAAAGAGGTAGTGTGGCGAAACCAACCTCGCCACTGGGCCCTGGAGAAGCCTGTTTGCTAGCCTCCTACCTGCTGACTATGGCCCCTGGGTTATTTGGGGCATATTGTACTGTATATTGCTGCTACTGGCCCTTTTAACAGCATCTATGGACATATTGGGACTTTTGGGACTACTGTCCCTTTAAGACTGTGATACATACTCTAGTGTACTGCCTGTAATATTATATGTGTATTAAGTTTAACCTGGGATATGTATGCAGCATTCATCTGATTGTTCGGTAGAATCACTCCATTTATTATATTGAGTGAAACTACCGAACAACCAGACCACCCAGGACTAAGTGTGCCTCCAATTACCGTTTGCAACAATGTTGCAAACGGGTAATTGGCAATCAGTGTAATGTATTCTTTGTCCTCTGGGTGGCCGCCATTCGGGAAACAAACACGTGGCGGCGGCCATCTTAAACTACCGAACAGCGGTGTTTTGCCGTCGAGTGTCTGGAACTAAAATCGGACACTTGACTAGGCAAACACCGCTGAGACCTCCATACTTCCAGAAATTCGTATGGAAACTACCGAATGACCCGCCGTTCGGTAGAAAGAACCCCATAAACAAGGGAATTCATTCAAACCTGTAACGGACCGTTTCAGCATAAAAGGGGGAAAATCTGTTTAGGCGATAATCCCCTTTTCTGGATACAGGCACAGCTACTGCAGAACACCACACTCCCGATCTGGATACGAAATAACACTCCGAACTGGAACAGCTGAACAAGAAAAGCATACAATCGGCTTACACTCTTGGCAGTCAGCTTACAATCCAATCCCCCCCAAGAACGAGACGACACTTCATTTTGAGGGTTAAGCAGGAACTCAAGACTGGGACACCCAGTCTGGCTTTTATTACCAACAAGTACATACAGGACACTCCCAGGGGGAGGATGAAATTAACCAATCACATGGATGTACCTCCCACACATTTCCTCCCCTTAGATTAACACTTAACACAATTATACCGTACACCTTTTTCCCCAATTCCTGGATGTACCCCAAATACATATGCTACACCTCCAAAACAGGTATCCCCTGATAGCCCTTATTCAGGGGGACAACATATGCAAGAATCAGCCCATTCGGATAAATGGTTCAGGAGTTATGGGACTCCAAAGATTTGACCGACCGCATGGGTAAAGTATCCGAAAACAGTTCCATGCATTTTGGCCCTGCGGTCGGTCACAAACAAGGGAATGAAAACAGGCGAATTGCCTGTGTTATAGAGCCTGGAGAGGGTTTGAATGAATTCCCTTGTTTATGGGGTTCTTTCTACCGAACGGCGGGTCATTCGGTAGTTTCCATACGAATTTCTGGAAGTATGGAGGTCTCAGCGGTGTTTGCCTAGTCAAGTGTCCGATTTTAGTTCCAGACACTCGACGGCAAAACACCGCTGTTCGGTAGTTAAAGATGGCCGCCGCCACGTGTTTGTTTCCCGAATGGCGGCCACCCAGAGGACACAGAACACATTACATGATTGCCAATTACCCGTTTGCAACATTGTTGCAAACGGTAATTGGAGGCACACTTAATCCTGGGTGGTCTGGTTGTTCGGTAGTTTCCTCAATACAATGAATGGAGTGATTCTACCGAACAATCAGATGAAGGCTGCATATATATATATAACCCAGGTTAACTGCATACATAAATACATATACAATATACAGGCAGTACAATAGAATATGCTTCACAGTCTTAAAGGGACAGTAGTCCCAAAATGTCCACCGCTGATTTTAAAGGGCCAGTAGCAGCAATATAAATTATACATGCCCAAATATAGTCTTTAAAGTGCAATATGTCCAGGGGCCATAGTCGCAGGGCAGGAGGCTAGCAGCCAGGCTTCTCCAGCCCACAGTGGCGAAGTTGGTTTCGCCACAATTCTCCCCTTTACCAATTAGACTAACAGGGTATCTGACCTCCTGCCGGTCAGTGCCCTGGTTAGTCCAGCAACCCACCCACAGAACAGAAGTAGTAGAGCAGCCCACCCATAATAAACAGTTACCACACCTGGGTGAGGGAGAATTTTGTCCAAGTTCAGGTGCCCCCCCACGGCTGTGTGAGAGACTGATAGGCTGCCTTGGTGGGTTGCTGAGGGGGCAGAGACCAGCGGTACTCTGTCCTGTTGCCAGCACTACCACAGGAGTAGTCTGGTGGGAGCCTGGCTGCTGGAGACCGACTGTCTCCCCTTTAGATATATCGCTCTGTGGCTGGGGGACAGGACCGACCGTCCCTACCCCTGGGGCTGTAAGTGCAGAGACTACGGTCCCATCTGCACAGATGTGGGCCTTAACATCTCCCCTTGGTGGGTTAGGCTGCCGCTGGAGAGAGGGTGTAACAAGCTCCTCTCTCTGGACGGTAAACTGCCGCCGGGGAGGGGGGTTAGCAGGCTCCTCTCCCTGCCACTCTCTCTGCTGGTGGAAAGGGGGACCAGCTGTCTCCCCTTTCATTCTCTTGTCCGGCTGCTGGGGTGCGAGACTGACTGTCTCTGCTCCCTGCAGGACACACTGCCGCTGGGGAGGATGGACGACACCATCAGCTCCCTGGGATACACACTGCCGCTGGGGAGGAAGGGCGACACCTTCTGCTCCCTGGGACACACACTGCCGCTGGGGAGGGAGGACGCTGCTCTCCTCTCCCTTCGCTTCACACTGCCTTCTTGGCATATCACTTTGCTGCTGGGGGGCAGGAACAACAACCTCTGCCCCCTGTAACTCAGCCTGCCGCTGGGGAGGAAGGACTGCACCTTCGGCTCCCTTGGACACACACGGCTGCTGGGGAGGATGGACGACACCATCAGCTCCCTGGGGCACACATTGCCGCTGGGGAGGGAGGACGCTGCTCTCCTCTCCCTTCACTTCACACTGCCTTCTTGGCATATCACTTTGCTGCTGGGGGGCAGGAACAACAACCTCTGCCCCCTGTAACTCAGCCTGCCGCTGGGGAGGAAGGACTGCACCTTCGGCTCCCTTGGACACACACGGCTGCTGGGGAGGATGGACGACACCATCAGCTCCCTGGGCCACACATTGCCGCTGGGGAGGGAGGTCTGCAAACCCCCTGGCCCGCTCTGATTCCCGCGGCAAGTACTCTCGCACTGCTTTCTTCACCTGCTGTATTAGATCCTCTGAGAGGTTGGGTCCGCATATAGCCAGCACCGCGGTGACCTCTCTGTCATACGCCTCTTGAGTGTAGCTGGGTGCCATGCTTGCTCTGCTGCAGTTGGTTCCTTGTAGATAGGGGCGCTGTACGGGTACTGGCGTTGCCCTCACTTTGTAATCCAGGAATGGTGTTGTCTGTAGCTGTCCCTCTGGTTGTAGGAACGATCCCGCCGCTTGCCACCAATTGTAACGGACCGTTTCAGCATAAAAGGGGGAAAATCCGTTTAGGCGATAATCCCCTTTTCTGGATACAGGCACAGCTACTGCAGAACACCACACTCCCGATCTGGATACGAAATAACACTCCGAACTGGAACAGCTGAACAAGAAAAGCATACAATCGGCTTACACTCTTGGCAGTCAGCTTACAATCCAATCCCCCCCAAGAACGAGACGACACTTCATTTTGAGGGTTAAGCAGGAACTCAAGACTGGGACACCCAGTCTGGCTTTTATTACCAACAAGTACATACAGGACACTCCCAGGGGGAGGATGAAATTAACCAATCACATGGATGTACCTCCCACACATTTCCTCCCCTTAGATTAACACTTAACACAATTATACCGTACACCTTTTTCCCCAATTCCTGGATGTACCCCAAATACATATGCTACACCTCCAAAACAGGTATCCCCTGATAGCCCTTATTCAGGGGGACAACATATGCAAGAATCAGCCCATTCGGATAAATGGTTCAGGAGTTATGGGACTTTAAAGTATTGACCGACCGCATGGGTAAAGTATCCGAAAACAGTTCCATGCATTTTGGCCCTGCGGTCGGTCACAAACAAGGGAATGAAAACAGGCGAATTGCCTGTGTTATAGAGCCTGGAGAGGGTTTGAATGAATTCCCTTGTTTATGGGGTTCTTTCTACCGAACGGCGGGTCATTCGGTAGTTTCCATACGAATTTCTGGAAGTATGGAGGTCTCAGCGGTGTTTGCCTAGTCAAGTGTCCGATTTTAGTTCCAGACACTCGACGGCAAAACACCGCTGTTCGGTAGTTAAAGATGGCCGCCGCCACGTGGTTGTTTCCTGAATGGCGGCCACCCAGAGGACACAGAACACATTACATGGATTGCTAATTACCCGTTTGCAACATTGTTGCAAACGGTAATTGGAGGCACACTTATTCCTGGGTGGTCTGGTTGTTCGGTAGTTTCCTCAATACAATGAATGGAGTGATTCTACCGAACAATCAGATGAAGGCTGCATATATATATATATAACCCAGGTTAACTGCATACATAAATACATATACAATATACAGGCAGTACAATAGAATATGCTTCACAGTCTTAAAGGGACAGTAGTCCCAAAATGTCCACCGCTGATTTTAAAGGGCCAGTAGCAGCAATATAAATTATACATGCCCAAATATAGTCTTTAAAGTGCAATATGTCCAGGGGCCATAGTCGCAGGGCAGGAGGCTAGCAGCCAGGCTTCTCCAGCCCACAGTGGCGAAGTTGGTTTCGCCACAAAACCCTCTCCAGGCTCTATAACACAGGCAATTCGCCTGTTTTCATTCCCTTGTTTGTGACCGACCGCAGGGCCAAAATGCATGGAACTGTTTTCGGATACTTTACCCATGCGGTCGGTCAAATCTTTGGAA
The DNA here is from genome assembly GCF_036172605.1 of Pelobates fuscus. Taxonomy (NCBI): domain Eukaryota; kingdom Metazoa; phylum Chordata; class Amphibia; order Anura; family Pelobatidae; genus Pelobates; species Pelobates fuscus. The sequence goes on along the minus strand of NC_086318.1, from coordinate 450,262,892 downwards.
CCCCATATCTCACGAACCATTCATCCGAATTACTTGAATTTTGGATATGTTGTCCCCCTGAATAAGGGCTATCCAGCGATGCTGGATTTAAAGGTGTACCCCCGGGTTTTGGGGTACATCCAGAACTTGGCTGAAAAAGTGTACCGGATAATTGAGTTTAATGTTATCTGAGGGGAGGGGATGTGTGGGCTGAACCATGTATGTGATTGGTTATCTTATGCCTCCCCCTGGGTGTGGCCTGTATGTGGATTAGTGTAATAAAAGCCAGGCTGGATGAGCCAGTCCAGAGTTCCTGTTTTACCCTCAAAGTGATGTGTCGTCTCATTATTGGGGGAAGGATTTATTGCATGCTGTTCCAGTTGACTGCTAGGAGTACAAGCCTATTCGTATGGTTCCTATTCAATGGTCTACAGCATTCATATGCTTGGGAGAATTAAAAGGTTTCTCGGATTCGGTGATTGTGGTGTCTGCCAGAGTGCTTGGAGTCCTCAGGAAGCACTAGGAGCATCCATTAACGGAGGTACTCAGTCGGGGTGCCAGGTGATCCGTTACATTGGTGGCAGCGGTGGGATGGCGTCCTAGTGTGAGGTAAAGCAGCTCGGAGACACAGTTCGTTTGGATTTACAAATTGAGGGCAACGCTAGCAGTCGTGCAGCGCCCCTGGGAGCAGACAAGTATGGAAGGTTCTGGCTCTGGAGATGATTGGCTGGCCGAGGTGAGGCAGCGAGTGGCTGAGTATGGGGATGATATACCCATGGAGACACGCCGGGTGATCTGGAACCAGGTCATGGCCGAGCGAAACACAAGGCTGGACCGAGATTTCCGGTTGGCAAAAGAGAGGAAGTATGCTCAGCAGCAGGAGCGTTACAGCAGCCGGGTAGAGGCTGCATCCGAGGAGGTTAGCCGTCTTTCCCTGAGGCGGCGGGAGGAACCCGAAGTGGGGGTCCTCATAGACTGGTCCTGTGAGGAACCACAACAGGCAGGTAGAGATGGGACCAAGGTCACTCCACCGGGATGCTGGGCAGCCGGCCCAGATCCCCAGCAGCAGCCAGAGTTGCCAGGTGGGGAAGCAGGTGGCCCTTACTCACAAATGTTGAGGGGCCTCACGGATTGGTCCTGGGAAGACCCACCGATGGCAGGTGGAGATGGGACTGCGGTCTCTCTACTGGGGCAGTCGGCCCAGATCCCCAGCGGCAGTGTGCGTTACAGGGAGCTGAAGGTGCCGTTATTGCTACCCAGCGGCAGTCTACGGTGCAGGGAGAGGAGCCTGTTATCCCCTCTCCCCAGCGGTTGAAGGTGTGTAAGGGAGAGGAGTTTGTTATTCCCTCTCCCCAGCGGCAGCACAGCTCACCAAGGGGAGACAGTAAGCCCCTCACCAGCGCAGATGGGACCGTGGTCTCTGCGCCCTGCCTACAGGGAGTACAGAGGGTCAGCCCTGCTCCCCAGCGGCTGAAAGTGTGTAAGGGAGAGGAGTTTGTTACCCCCTCTCCCCAGCGGCAGCTTAGCACACCAAGGGCAGACAGTAAGCCCCACACCAGCGCAGATGGGACCGTGGTCTCTGCGCCCAAGCTACAGGGAGCTGAAGGGGCCGTCCTCCCTCCCCAGCGGCAGTGTGATTTGTTGGGAATTGGGAGCCCAGTCTCCATTCCCCAGCGGCAGGCTGAGTTACAGGGGGCAGAGGTAGTTGGTCCTACCCCCCAGCAGCAGAGTGATATGCCGGGAAGGCAGTGTGAAGTGCAGGGAGAGGAGAGCAGCGTCCTCCCTCCCCAGCGGAAGGCTGAGTTACAGGGGGCAGAGGTAGTTGGTCCTACCCCCCAGCAGCAGCGTGATTTTTTGGGAATAGAGAGCCCAGTCTCTATTCCCCAGCAGCAGGACACTGAATTGGGAGGAGAGACAGTCGGTCTCCCTCCACAAAGACTGAAAGTAGGCATGGGAGAGGAGATTGTTACCTCCTCTCCCCAGCGGCAGATCATCAATGGGCAGAGTGTTCTAATGGGAGAGGAGATTGTTACCACCTCTCCCCAGCGGCAGATCATCAATGGGCAGAGTGTTCTAATGGGAGAGGAGCTGGTTACCACCTCTCCCCAGCGGCAGCTTAATATACCAGGGGGAGACTGTAAGCCCCACACCTGTGCAGATGGGACCGTGGTCTCTGCACTTCCAGCACAGGGGGTAGGGACGGTCGGTCCTGCCCCCCCACAACAGGGCTGTTTAGCCAAAGGGGAGACAGTCTGTCTCCAGCAGCAGAGCTGTGTAACTCAAGGGGAGACAGTCGGTCTCCAGCAGCAGAGCTGCGCAGCTAAAGGGGAGGCAGTCGGTCTCCAGCAAGGCTCCAACCAGACTACTCCCGGGGTAGTGCTGGCACCAGGGCAGAGTACCGCTGGGCTCTGCCCACTCAGCAACCCACCAAAACAGCCTACCAGTCCCCCACACAGCCATGGTGAGGCACCTGGACCTGGACAAGTTTTTCTCTTACTCAGGTGTAGTAACCATTTATTGTGGGTGGGCTGTACTGCTGTTTCTGTTTTGTGGGTGGGCTGCTGGACTAACAAGGGCACTGACCGGCAAGAGGTCAGGTACCCTGTTAGTCTGTTTGGAAAAGGGGAGAAATGTGGCGAAACCAACCTCGCCACTGGGCCCTGGAGAAGCCTGTTTGCTAGCCTCCTACCTGCTGACTATGGCCCCTGGGTTATTTGGGGCATATTGTACTGTATATCGCTGCTACTGGCCCTTTTAACAGCATCTATGGACATATTGGGACTTTTGGGACTACTGTCCCTTTAAGACTGTGATACATACTCTAGTGTACTGCCTGTAATATTATATGTGTATTAAGTTTAACCTGGGATATGTATGCAGCATTCATCTGATTGTTCGGTAGAATCACTCCATTTATTATATTGAGTGAAACTACCGAACAACCAGACCACCCAGGAATAAGTGTGCCTCCAATTACAGTTTGCAACAATGTTGCAAACGGGTAATTGGCAATCAGTGTAATGTATCCTTTGTCCTCTGGGTGGCCGCCATTCGGGAAACAACCACGTGGCGGCGGCCATCTTAAACTACCGAACAGCGGTGTTTTGCCGTCGAGTGTCTGGAACTAAAATCGGACACTTGACTAGGCAAACACCGCTGAGACCTCCATACTTCCAGAAATTCGTATGGAAACTACCGAATGACCCGCCGTTCGGTAGAAAGAACCCCATAAACAAGGGAATTCATTCAAACCCTCTCCAGGCTCTATAACACAGGCAATTCGCCTGTTTTCATTCCCTTGTTTGTGACCGACCGCAGGGCCAAAATGCATGGAACTGTTTTCGGATACTTTACCCATGCGGTCGGTCAAATCTTTGGAACCCCATATCTCACGAACCATTCATCCGAATTACTTGAATTTTGGATATGTTGTCCCCCTGAATAAGGGCTATCCAGCGATGCTGGATTTAAAGGTGTACCCCCGGGTTTTGGGGTACATCCAGAACTTGGCTGAAAAAGTGTACCGGATAATTGAGTTTAATGTTATCTGAGGGGAGGGAATGTGTGGGCTGAACCATGTAAGTGATTGGTTATTTTATGCCTCCCCCTGGGTGTGGCCTGTATGTGGATTAGTGTAATAAAAGCCAGGCTGGATGAGCCAGTCCAGAGTTCCTGTTTTACCCTCAAAGTGATGTGTCGTCTCATTATTGGGGGAAGGATTTATTGCATGCTGTTCCAGTTGACTGCTAGGAGTACAAGCCTATTCGTATGGTTCCTATTCAATGGTCTACAGCATTCATATGCTTGGGAGAATTAAAAGGTTTCTCGGATTCGGTGATTGTGGTGTCTGCCAGAGTGCTTGGAGTCCTCAGGAAGCACTAGGAGCATCCATTAACGGAGGTACCAAGTCGGGGTGCCAGGCGATCCGTTACAGGTAGTATGTAATGTACTTTACAATGTTCCTGACATATATTTCAGCTTCCTGTTTTTTTTTGTTTTTTTTTTCATCTGGCCTTCAGATATTAAAGGCAGAGTGATTTAACACCTGTTTAGATTTGTCATCCATGTGACAAAATAAAAAGTATGCCGTTTGCAATAAACTTTGCATAGAATAGTTAATTTGCATTTAATTTTAATGGTTCAAAGAATTTCAGGCAAAATGGTTGGCCCTCACAAATGTTCACTCTATCAAATCTGGTCCTCTTCGAAAAAAGTTAGGACACCCCTGGTTTAGACATTAATGGCTGTGTGTTAAGTTATTTTGAGGGCACAGCAAATTGTTATACAGGCTGTACACTTACTGCTTTACATTGTAGCAGAGTGTAATTTCTTTAGTGTTGTCACATGAAAAGATATAATAAAATAATTACAAAGTGTGAGGGGTGTACTCACTTTTGTGAGATACGGTATATGTACAGTATATATTGCTGTATGAAAAAAAATCTAAAAACGCAAGACAACATGGAGTGAGTTTATCCCACCAATTCCGGGCCTTCCATGGACTTTTTTTTGTGTACAAAGTTACATTTGGTCACCAACTTTGAATTCGATAACTCGTTAGCGTTATTATCCAGCAAACTGTAGGATTTTTCTTTATTACCAATAATAAGTTTAACTTCTGTTAAATAAAACTCTTGAGCACTATTAATTAAAATGCCCTACCTCTCTTCTAGTGATTTAATCACTCCATTCACTGTTTGTAATATTAAATATTATTAAGCTTTTCTATATCGTTATTGACTGTATAATAAAGTTTATAACTACCTGTGGCGAAACCGACCTCGTCACGTGTCCTTGGAGGGGGCTGCTTGCCCGCCTCTTGCCTTTGGACTATGGACCAGACTTTATGTGAATGTGTTAACGCAGATAGCTATGCCATGGAGCCCATTTGTGTAGTTAAAGACTTCGGCTCCATGGCAATTGATCTGCGCGCTATTCGGTAGTTTTGTGCGCTCAGATCCCAGCTATCTGGGGATATGTGAAATGTCTGTGTGTTATGTGTAAAAGGTGACTTTATGTATTTTAAAGTGTTTTACTGTCTTTGTGTCCCCATGTGCTCAATGGAGTCTGTCTCTGTCCTGGAGGTAATTAGATTAATTCTACCTTGTCTCCAGGAGAGAGGGCTCTGTAAAACCGGTCTGAGCCGGAAAAACAATCTGGCAGGGTTTTTAAAAGATACTTTACTAACTTTTGAACCCCTGGTCGGATTCATGCCATTTTTTTAAATGTTGTTCCCCTGAATGGATTGATTGTGGATATGTATTTTTATGTGAATGTGATGTATGGTTTTAGAGTTATGAAAGTTGGGTAGAAAGTATGTTTTAACTGTATGTATAATGGAGTTTCCTCTCAGGATAAGGGCAGGGAATATGTGGGATGTAACTGATGTGTGAGTGGTTGTTTTATACCTCCCTGTGGGCGGACCTGTATTTGTAACAACTGCAATAAAAACCAGGCTGGGTGTGCCAGCACGTCAGATTCTGCTTGACCCTCAAAACGAAGTGTCTTCTCGTTATTGGGGGAATTGGATTGTATGCTGACTGCCAGGAGTGTAAGCGGATTGTATGCTTTTCCTGTTCGGCTGATTCCAGGGTTCGTGTGTTTCCAGTTCGGGAGTTTCCAGAATTCGTACAGTTTGCAGTTCGGGAGATTGGTGCTTGCAGTAGCTGCTGGTCTAGGAAAAGGGGGATTATCGCCTAAACGATTTTTATCCCCGTTACACTACCCTTATCAAATATTGGATAAAATAGTTATTTTCGCTTAAATCTAGATATTTTCAAGATCCCTTTCATTTAAAATATGTTATTGTGCTGAATTCTCCATAGTCCTTTAAATAAAACAAAAATGTATCTTAATAGTTTCCTCTTATTTTAGTGCATCTACAATCAGTTGGAAATGCGTTAATGGGACACTATAGTCACCTGAACAACTTTAGTTAATGAAGCAGTTTTGGTGTATAGAACATGCCCCTGCAGCCTCACTGCTCAATCCTCTGCCATTTAGGAGTTAAATCCCTTTGTTTATGAACCCTAGTCACACCTCCCTGCATGTGACTTGCACAGCCTTCCATAAACACTTCCTGTAAAGAGAGCCCTATTTAGGCTTTCTTTATTGCAAGTTCTGTTTAATTAAGATTTTCTTATCCCCTGCTATGTTAATAGCTTGCTAGACCCCGCAAGAGCCTCCTGTATGTGATTAAAGTTCAATTTAGAGATTGAGATAAAATTATTTAAACTAAATTACATCTGTTTGAAAGTGAAACCAGTTTTTTTTTCATGCAGGCTCTGTCAATCATAGCCAGGGGAGGTGTGGCTAGGGCTGCATAAACAGAAACAAAGTGATTTAAAGGACCACTATAGTGCCCTGAGGGTGCCCCCACTCCCGACGGGCTGGGTGCAGAGTAAAGGGTTAAAACTTACCTTTATTCCAGCGCCGGGTGGGGAGCTCTCCTCCTCCGATCCTCCTCCTCTCCTCCCATTCGGCTGAATGTGCACGCGCGGCAAGAGCTGCGCGCGCATTCAGCCGGTCTCATAGGAAAGCATTATCAATGTTTTCCTATGGACGCTTGCGCGCTCTCACAGTGATTTTCACAGTGAGAATCACGCAAGTGCCTCTAGCGGCTGTCAGTGAGACAGCCACTAGAGGATTTGGAGGCTGGATTAACCCATTTATAAACATAGCAGTTTCTCTGAAACTGCTATGTTTATTAAAAAAATGGGTTAACCCTAGCTGGACCTGGCACCCAGACCACTTAATTAAGCTGAAGTGGTCTGGGTGCCTAGAGTGGTCCTTTAACTCCTAAATGACAGTGAATTGAGCAGTGAAATTGCAGGGGAATGATCTATACACCAAAACTGCTTTATTTAGCTAAAGTCATTTAGGTGACTATAGTGTTCCTTTAACCCCTTAAGGACGCGGGACGGTTCAGGACCGTCATCGGCATTTTTGCGTTGCCGACCGACGACGGTCCTGAACCGTCCTAAATTTAAGAGGTACTTACCCGATCGCCGTCGTTCCCCCGGCGGCGATCGGCGTTGCTCCCGTTGTGGGGAGACTGCCTGCAGCCCAGACAGTCTCCCCATGGCGGATTAGGACCCCTGTGGCCATGTGATCGCCCAACAGGGCGACCACATGGTCACAATAGGTGTCCTAGACTCTGCCTGCAGGGGGACTGTCTGTGCTGACAGGCAGTCTCCCTGCCAGTGTAAAATCCAAAAAAAATTAAAGTTATAGTGAATAAAAAAAAAATATTATGATATATGTGTATATATATGATATATAGACATATATTATACCTATATAATATATGTCTATATATCATATATATAATGTCATGCTAAGTGTATTTTTATATTAATATGTACATATATTAATATAAAAATACACTTATAATTAATTTACACACGTATATATATAATATATATAATAACTATATATATATTGTATATATATATTATTATAAAATACGAATAATAAATAATTTAAATTAAATTTAAAAAATTAAAAATAATAATAAAAATTAAAAAAAATATATATATCTATACGAAATGTTATTCTAACTGTATTTTGATATTAATATATATATATTTATATCAAAATACACTTAGAATGAAATTGTATATATATCTATGTATATATAAATAAATAAAAAGAATACAAACTATTCATATGTCCATATACAAAATGACATAAATAATTATATAAATATACACGTAGACTTCAAATATATAAATATGCATATATATTTAAATTCTACGTGCATATTTATGTAATATTTTTACATAATTAAGTTATTTTATTGATTGCAATTTAAGGGACCTGCCTGCCAACCCAGGCCAAAAGTCTAGAGAATTTAATTTGCTAGCACTGTATTTTACCCTGTAACGTTCTACGACACCCTAAAACCTGTACATGGGGGGTACTGTTTTACTCGGGAGACTTTGCTGAACACAAATATTAGTGATTCAAAACAGTAAAACGTATCACAGCGATGATATTGTCAGTGAAAGTGACTTTTTTTGCAGTTTTCACACATAAACAGCACGTTTACTGATGATATAATTGTTGTGATACATTTTCCAGTTTTGAAACACTAATATTTGTGTTCAGCAAAGTCTCCTGAGTATAACAGTACCCCCCATGTACAGGTTTTATAGCGTTTTTGAAAGTTACAGGGTCAAATATATGGGTCAAATATTTTTACATTGAAAATGACCAGGTTGGTTACGTTGCCTTTGAGAGCGTATGGTAGCCCAGGAATGAGAATTACCCTCATGATGGCATACCATTTGCAAAAGAAGACAACCCAAGGTATTGCAAATGGGGTATGACCAGTCTTTTTTAGTAACCACTTGGTCACAAACACTGGCCAAAATTAGCGTTCAATTTAGTTTTTTACTTTTTTCACACACAAACAAATATGAACGCTAACTTTGGCCAGTGTTTGCGACTAAGTGGCTACTAAAAAAGTCTGGACATACCCCATATTGAATACCCTGGGTTGTCTACTTTAAAAAAAATATGTACATGTGGGGTGTTATTCAGCGATTTATGACGGATAATAGTGTTACAATGTCACTATTGATACATTTTAAAAATATATGTTTTGAAACCGCAATATCCTACTTGTACTTATAGCCCTATAACATGCAAAAAAATAGCAAAAAGCATGTAAACACTGGGTATTTTTAAACTCAGGACAAAATTTTGAATCTATTTAGCAGTTTTTTTCATTCGCTTTTGTAGATGAATAAAAGATTTTTCACATAAAAGTCAAAAAACATGTATTTTTTTTCAATTTTTCATCATATTTTTTCATTTTTTAAAAATTAAATTACATGAGATTATATAAATAATGGTATGTAAAGAAAGCCCCTTTTGTCCTGAAAAAAACAATATATAATTTGTATGGGAACTGTAAATGATAGAGCAGAAAATTACAGCTAAACACAAACACCACAAAAGTGTAAAAAGATGCCTGGTGTACAAATGTACAACATCGCAAAAAAAGTCCAGTCCTTAAGGGGTTAAAGCGGCTCTGTCACTTTTTTTTTTTTTTTTTTAGATAGTATGTTTCAATCCCTCCTCCCCATCTGCCCTGTTTGTTTTTTTGTTTTTAAATGCATATTTTATTAGTGCTAGCAGATGTTGGCAAGAACACTTAAAATTCAAAAAGGATTGAACTTGTTAACCTTAGCATGCAAACCCTTCTTCGTCCCAGAACAAGAAAGATTGATAATACAAATTATAGAGTCAGACTGGTTTCTAGGCTGATATTATAAGTGTGCTCTGAGAGTTGGGGCAATAACCTGTAAGCCAGAACTTGTCCAGTTACATTAAAAAGCAAGTGGGCCAGTAATCTCTAAAACTAGTAAAATAACAGCTATAACAATTTGCTGGCACCACGTAGTGCCTCCCGTCCATAACATTTTGCCAAATAATTGAGGTCTTAAATGTTTTGTAAAGGTTCACTACCCTCTACCACCTCTGCTGAGAACCATGCCATGTGCTCCGTGCTGCTTTGATCCTGGACTGAAAGGAATTGTCTAAGTGGGAATATAACATTTTCACTTTTTTTTTTTTTTTTTTACAAGAATGTGTTTGTTGGTTAAAGTGTTCAGCCAATCGATTTTGAACAGAAAGCTAAGTTTAGTGAAGAATAGATGAAAAGATGCTGCTACGATAGTCAGAAACCTTATGTGAGATGTAGAGTTACCCGGAAGGGGTCTCCGTAACAAAAACCCAGGATTGAGAGGCAAAGAGGGCATGTCAGTGTCCAAACATTAGTTTATGTTCTCCCAAAAGGACTTGATCAGATTTTTTTTTAAAGATTCTTCTTTGCTGAGTTGTACATTAGGAAAAGCAGGGATTATTTTTTGGGGTGTGTCAGATGGTACGGAGGAGCAGATCCATAATGGGACAGTTACTTTAATGGTTTAGCAGGGGTAAATGTTACTTTTAAAAAAATATGAATTCACTTTCTATTAAAAAATACCTGTTTGTCTTTCCAACGTGAAAGCTCCTCTCTCGAGATTATCTGTCTGTCTGTCTGTCTGTCTGTCTATCTATCTATCTATCTATCTATCTATCTATCCTCTATCTATCTATCTATCTATCTATCCTCTATCTATCTATCTATCTATCTATCTATCTATCTATCTGTCTGTCTATCTATCTATCTATCTATCCTCTATCTATCTGTCTATCTATCTGTCTGTCTATCTATCTATCTATCTATCTATCCTCTATCTATCTATCTATCTATCTATCTATCTATCTATCTATCTATCTATCTGTCTGTCTGTCTGTCTGTCTATCTATCTATCTATCTATCTATCTATCTATCTATCTATCTATCTATCCTCTATCTATCTATCTATCTATCTATCTATCTATCTATCTATCTATCTATCCTCTATCTATCTATCTATCCTCTATCTATCTATCTATCTATCTATCTATCTATCTATCCTCTATCTATCTATCTATCTATCTATCTATCTATCTATCTATCCTCTATCTATCTATCTATCTATCTATCTATCTATCCTCCATCTATCCTCTATCTATCTATCTATCCTCTATCTATCTATCCTCTATCTATCTATCTATCCTCTATCTATCTATCTATCTATCTATCTATCTATCTATCCTCTATCTATCTATCTATCCTCTATCTATCTATCCTCTATCTATCTATCTATCCTCTATCTATCTATCCCCTATCTATCCCCTATCTATCTATCTATCTATCTATCTATCTATCTATCTATCTATCTATCTATCTATCTATCTATCTATCTATCTTGGTATAGTTACACCTACACAAATCTCTCTTCACAGGGATCCAAGCGAGTTTTGCGCTCCAATGAGTACATACTGCCCCCTTGTGGTGTGATGGAGACTGACCTGGAGCTAAGCTTTTCTCTGCAGGTAATACAATAATAAAATAGTAATGGATTATTTTATCAAGGAGCTTAGTCTTGTCGTCCAGCAGTTGTGTCAAAGCATGAACTAATCTTTTCCACATGTATGCTGGCTCAGTAACCTATATTACACTTAGCAATGCTTTACTGCCAACACTCAGTGCTAGATAACACTCAGTGCTCGCATGTAAACATCTTAACCCTTTTTCTCTCAACCCCATGTATACACAAAATAATTTTAGCACCATTTCTCCACGGGAACTCTGTGTTATTACTTGGCCTAGTATGGATAATTATGCATTGTATTTGCTCTAGATGGGTATTACCATTGCTCTCTCAGGGGGTATTATCATTGCTCTCTCAGGGGGTATTATCATTGCTCTCTCAGGGGGTATTATCATTGCTCTCTCGGGGGGTATTATCATTGCTCTCTCAGGGGGTATTATCATTGCTCTCTCTGGGGTTATTATAATTGCTCTCTCGGGGGTATTATCATTGCTCTCTCAGGGGGTATTATCATTGCTCTCTCAGGGGGTATTATCATTGCTCTCTCGGGGGGTATTATCATTGCTCTCTCAGGGGGTATTATCATTGCTCTCTCTGGGGTTATTATAATTGCTCTCTCGGGGGTATTATCATTGCTCTCTCAGGGGGTATTATCATTGCTCTCTCAGGGGGTATTATCATTGCTCTCTCAGGGGGTATTATCATTGCTCTCTCAGGGGGTATTATCATTGCTCTCTCGGGGGGTATTATCATTGCTCTCTCAGGGGGTATTATCATTGCTCTCTCTGGGGTTATTATAATTGCTCTCTCGGGGGTATTATCATTGCTCTCTCAGGGGGTATTATCATTGCTCTCTCAGGGGGTATTATCATTGCTCTCTCAGGGGGTATTATCATTGCTCTCTCAGGGGGTATTATCATTGCTCTCTCAGGGGGTATTATCATTGCTCTATCGGGGGGTATTATCATTGCTCTCTCGGGGTATTATCATTGCTCTCTCGGGGGGTATTATCATTACTCTCTCGGGGGGTATTATCATTGCTCTCTCAGGGGGTATTATCATTGCTCTCTCAGGGGGGTATTATCATTGCTCTCTCGGGGGATATTATCATTACTCTCTCGGAGGGTATTATCATTGCTCTCTCGGGGGGTATTATCATTGCTCTCTCGGGGGTAATATCATTGCTCTCTCGGGGGGTATTATCATTGCTCTCTCGGGGGGTATTATCATTGCTCTCTCAGGGGGTATTATCGTTACTCTCTCAGGGGGGTATTATCCTTGCTCTCTCAGGGGGGTATTATCATTGCTCTCTCAGGGGGGTATTACTATTGCTCTCTCAGGGGGTATTACTATTGCTCTCTCAGGGGGTAATATCATTGCTCTTTCAAGGGGGTATTATCATTACTCTCTCAGGGGGGTATTGTTGCTCTCTCAAGGGGGTATTATCATTGCTCTCTCAGGGGGTATTATTGCTCTCTCAGGGGGGTATTATCATTACTCTCTCAGGGGGTATTATCATTGCTCTCTCCGGGGGGTATTATCATTGCTCTCTCCGGGGGTATCATTGATCTTCCTGTGGGTAATATCATTGCTCTCTCAGGGAGTATTAATATTGCTCTCTCAGGGGTATTAATATTGCTCTCTCAGGGGGTATTACTATTGCTGTCTCAGGGGGTAATATCATTGCTCTCTCAAGGGGGTATTATCATTACTCTCTCAGGGGGGTATTATTGCTTTCTTAGGGGGGTATTATCAATACTCTCTCAGGGGGGTATTATTGCTCTCTCAGGGGGTATTATCATTGCTCTCTCAGGGGGTATTATTGCTCTCTCAGGGGTATTATCATTGCTCTCTCAGGGGGTATTATCATTGCTCTCTCAGGGGGGTATTATCATTACTCTCTCAGGGGTGTTTTATTGCTCTCTCAGGGGGTATTATCATTGCTCTCTCAGGGGGGTATTATCATTACTCTCTCAGGGGGGTATTATTGCTCTCTCAGGGGGTATTATCATTGCTCTCTCAGGGGGGTATTATCACTGCTCTCTCAGGGGGTATTAATATTGCTCTCTCAGGGGGGTATTATCATTGCTCTCTCAGGGGGTATTACTATTGCTCTCTCAGGGGGTATTATCATTGCTCTCTCAGGGGGTATTATCATTACTCTCTCAGGGGGTATTACTATTGCTCTCTCAGGGGGTATTATCATTGCTCTCTCAGGGGGTATTACTATTGCTCTCTCAGGGGGTATTATCATTACTCTCTCAGGGGGTATTATCATTACTCTCTCAGGTGGGTATTATCATTGCTCTCTCAGGGGGGTATTATCATTACTCTCTCAGGGGGTATTAATATTGTTCTCTCGGGGGTATTATCATTGCTCTCTCAGGGGGGTATTATCATTACTCTCTCAGGTGGGTATTATCATTGCTCTCTTGGGGGGGTATTATCATTACTCTCTCAGGTGGGTATTATCATTGCTCTCTCAGGGGGGTATTATCATTACTCTCTCAGGGGGGTATTATCAATGCTCTCTCTGGGGGGTATTATCATTGCTCTCTCCGGGGGTATTATTGATCTTCCTGTGGGTAATATCATTGCTCTCTCAGGGAGTATTAATATTGCTCTCTCAGGGGGTATTAATATTGCCCTCTCAGGGGGTATTACTATTGCTGTCTCAGGGGTAATATCATTACTCTCTCAGGGGGGTATTATTGCTCTCTCAGGGGGGTATTATCATTACTCTCTCAGGGGGGTATTATTGCTCTCTCAGGGGGTATTATCATTGCTCTCTCAGGGGGGTATTATTGCTCTCTCAGGGGTTATTATCATTGCTCTCTCAGGGGGGTATTATTGCTCTCTCAGGGGGTATTATCCTTACTCTCTTAGGAGGTATTAATATTGCTCTCTGGGTGGGTATTATCATTGCTCTCTAGGAGGATATTATCATTACTCTCTCAGGGGGGTATTATCATTGCTCTCTCAGGGGCGGTATTATCATTGCTCTCTCAGGGGGTATTAATATTGCTCTCTCAGGGGGGTATTATCATTGCTCTCTCAGGGGGTATTATCATTGCTCTCTCAGGGGGGTATTATCATTGCTCTCTCAGGGGGTATTACTATTGCTCTCTCAGGGGGTATTAATATTGCTCTCTCAGGGGGGTATTATCATTGCTCTCTCAGGGGGGTATTATCATTGCTCTCTCAGGGGGTATTACTATTGATCTCTCAGGGGGTATTATCATTGCTCTCTCAGGGGGGTATTATTATTACTGTCTCAGGGGGTATTAATATTGTTCTCTCAGGGGGGTATTAATAATGTTCTCTCAGGGGGGTATTATCATTACTGTCTCAGGGGGGTATTATCATTACTCTCCCAGGTGGGTATTATCATTGCTCTCTCGGGGGGTATTATCATTGCTCTCTCAGGGGGGTATTATCATTACTCTCTCAGGGGGTATTAATATTGTTCTCTCAGGGGGGTATTATCATTACTGTATCAGGGGGTATTATCATTGCTCTCTCAGGTGGGTATTATCATTGCTCTCTCAGGGGGGTATTATCATTTCTCTCTCAGGGGGTATTATCATTTCTCTCTCAGGTGGGTATTATCATTGCTCTCTCCGGGGGGTATTATAATTGCTCTCTCAGGGGGTATTAATATTGTTCTCTCAGGGGGGTATTATCATTACTGTCTCTGGGGGTATTATCGTTACTCTCTCAGGGGGTATTCATATTGTTCTCTCAGGGGGGTGTTATCATTACTCTCTCAGGGGGGTATTATCAATGCTCTCTCTGGGGGGGTATTATCATTGCTCTCTCCGGGGGTATTATTGATCTTCCTGTGGGTAATATCATTGCTCTCTCAGGGAGTATTAATATTGCCCTCTCAGGGGGTATTACTATTGCTGTCTCAGGGGGTATTATCATTGCTCTCTCAGGGGGTATTAATATTGCCCTCTCAGGGGGTATTACTATTGCTGTCTCAGGGGGTAATATCATTACTCTCTCAGGGGGGTATTATTGCTCTCTCAGGGGGGTATTATCATTACTCTCTCAGGGGGGTATTATTGCTCTCTCAGGGGGTATTATCATTGCTCTCTCAGGGGGGTATTATTGCTCTCTCAGGGGGTATTATCATTGCTCTCTCAGGGGGGTATTATTGCTCTCTCAGGGGTTATTATCATTGCTCTCTCAGGGGGGTATTATTGCTCTCTCAGGGGGTATTATCCTTACTCTCTTAGGAGGTATTAATATTGCTCTCTGGGTGGGTATTATCATTGCTCTCTAGGAGGATATTATCATTACTCTCTCAGGGGGGTATTATCATTGCTCTCTCAGGGGGGTATTATCATTGCTCTCTCAGGGGGTATTAATATTGCTCTCTCAGGGGGGTATTATCATTGCTCTCTCAGGGGGTATTATCATTGCTCTCTCAGGGGGTATTATCATTGCTCTCTCAGGGGGGTATTATCATTGCTCTCTCAGGGGGTATTACTATTGCTCTCTCAGGGGGTATTAATATTGCTCTCTCAGGGGGGTATTATCATTACTGTCTCAGGGGGTATTAATATTGTTCTCTCAGGGGGGTATTAATAATGTTCTCTCAGGGGGGTATTAATAATGTTCTCTCAGGGGGGTATTATCATTACTCTCTCAGGTGGGTATTATCATTACTCTCTCAGGTGGGTATTATCATTGCTCTCTCAGGGGGGTATTATCATTGCTCTCTCAGGGGGGTATTATCATTACTCTCTCAGGGGGTATTAATATTGTTCTTTCAGGGGGGTATTATCATTACTGTATCAGGGGGTATTATCATTGCTCTCTCAGGGGGTATTATCATTACTCTCTCAGGTGGGTATTATCATTGCTCTCTCAGGGGGGTATTATCATTTCTCTCTCAGGGGGTATTATCATTTCTCTCTCAGGTGGGTATTATCATTGCTCTCTCCGGGGGTATTATAATTGCTCTCTCAGGGGGGTATTATCATTGTTCTCTCAGGGGGGTATTATCATTACTGTCTCAGGGGCTATTATCATTACTCTCTCAGGGGGTATTCATATTGTTCTCTCAGGGGGGTGTTATCATTACTGTCTCAGGGGGGTATTACCATTGCTCTCTCAGGGGGTATTATCATTGCTCTCTCATGGGGGTATTATCATTACTCTCTCAGGGGGTATTATCATTACTCTCTCAGGGGGTATTATCATTACTCTCTCAGGGGGTATTATCATTGCTCTCTCAGGGGGTATTATCATTGCTCTCTCAGGGGGTATTATCATTACTCTCTCAGGTGGGTATTATCATTTCTCTCTCAGGGGGTATTATCATTACTCTCTCAGTGGATGTTATATTTGCTCTTAGTGGGCATTGTTTTTGGTCTCTCTGTGGATATTATTCTATGCTCTCTTGGTAGGTATTGTGTTTTGCTCTCTTGGTGGGTATTGTGTTTTGCTCTCTTGGTGGGTATTGTGTTTTGCTCTCTTGGCGGGTATTGTGTTTTGCTCTCTTGGTGGGTATTGTGTTTTGCTCTCTTGGTGGGTATTGTGTTTTGCTCTCTTGGTAGGTATTTTGTTTTGCTCTCTTGGTGGTGTAACGGACCGTTTCAGCAGACAAGGGGTTAAAATCGATAATCCCCTTTTCACAGATCGGCACAGCTACTGTAAAATCACCAAAACTCACGAATTGGATATAAGTGAATGCACCAAACTCCCGAACTGCATACAAGGGAATAAGGTAGCATTCCAAACTCCCGAACTGGAACCTCACGAATAGCTGCTAGCAGACGAACAGGAAAAGCTCCCAAGCGGCTTACACTCCTGGCAGTCAGTCCCTATCAGCATACAGTGAATCCCCCCAAGAACGAGACAAGGCTTCGTGTTGAGGGTTAAGCAGTGGTCTGTTTATTGAGGGCTACCTGCCCCTGTATTTATGCAGGTCTCCCACCTGGTGGACACTCCCCTAGGGGACCATATGGAAGACTGTAACAACGGACAGACAAGTACCAATTACAGACATACAGCAGTAAAACATCCCCACAATGCATCCTGGCTTCCTCCCCTCTGCCCTGGAGAAGTAATTCAATTATCTCCCAGGACAAAGGCAAAACTCCATTACACACGTGGGGACACAAAGACAGACTATCACTTTAAAATACATAAAGACACATTTTATACATAAAACACAGACATGTAACATATCCCCAGATAGCTCAGGTCTGAGTGCACATTATTAGGTGAATGGCACTCAGACCACACGAATACAGTTTAATTGCCATGGAGTTAGAGTCTTTAATTACACTAATATGCTCCATGGCAGGCTATCTGGGTTAAAACATTCTTCCAACATAAAATACAGAATTTCCCTGCATTCACCAAATCCAAACGAATTAGAACCAGGGGCTGGAGGTTCAGCGGTGCCTGCACGTAAAAGTGTCCGATTTTGGTGCATGAAAGCCGGGCAGAAAAGCGCTGGCTGCCCAGGGAGCTCCAGAACACCGCCACCTAGCGGCCGCTAAGTGTAACAGCAGCCACCCAGTAACAAGCCATTAAGCTGCGGTTAACCGCAGCTTCAGGGAGGTAAATTGGCAGCACACTCCAGCTCCTGGGTGGCCAATTAACGGCGCCGGACGGCTTCCCACGGCTCTGGGGAGGTTGCAAACAGGCTGTTTGTTCGGTAGATAGAATCTACCGAACGGCTGTGCAGAAAGGGAGAAATAAATCCTTCTGCACAGTAAAATTAACCCTTTAGCTGCCGGTCCATAATCCAAAGGCAGCAGGCGGGCAACCAGGCTCCTCCAATGCAATGTGGCGAGATTGGTCTCGTCACAGGTGGGTATTGTGTTTTGCTCTCTTGGTGGGTATTGTGTTTTGCTCTCTTGGTGCTTGGTATTGTTTATGGTATCTCAATGAGAAATAATATATGTTTTCTTGGTGAATATCTTTTATTATTCTTTCTTCCAGTACCCTCATTTTTTAAAGAGAGATGCAAACAATTTGCAGATCATGCTACAGAGGAGGAAGAGATACAAAAACCGCACCATCCTGGGCTATAAATCTTTGGCTATTGGAGTAATTAACATGGCTGAGGTTTGGCATCTTATCGCATTTTCATTGCATTTCTTATTATGGCTGTATCATAATAAACATGTGTTTTGTGAGGTGTGGAAGTTAAAGCTTAATTGTAGAAACCTATATTTACCTCCATCCTGGAACCTGTGCAAGAATCCTTGGTAAAAACTCTGACATTTTATTTTATTTTTGCGTGTATCAGGAAGCATAGCGATCTACGGACATAGTAATTGGAAAATAAAGCTTCTGTTTATTGCTTCCATGCAGCGTGTGCCAGAAATGAATGTAACCGCTTCATGTAATGCCCACAGAGTGACCGCTCCTTTTATAATCTTCCCAGGTAATGCAACATCCCACAGAAGGAATGAGAGTTCTAGATCTCCATAGCAATAGGAAAGATCCCACTTTCCGAGTGGCTGAAATTAGTATCCTCTCCTTGTCAAGTCAGCCAATCGATCACGAGGATGTCAACGTGCCAGCGGGGCCTAAAGTCAAGGGTTTGGGTAAAGTCCAGAAATCGTTTTATTTACATGCTGGGGGATCTGTCCTTTGTAATCAGGATACCTGGAGAGACAGCGCTGTGACTGATACCTGGAGAGACAGCGCTGTGACTGATACCTGGAGAGACAGCGCTGTGACTGATACCTGGAGAGACAGCGCTGTGACTGATACCTGGAGAGACAGCGCTGTGACTGATACCTGGAGAGACAGCGCTGTGACTGATACCTGGAGAGACAGCGCTGTGACTGATACCTGGTGCATTGTTAGAGATCTGAAAGTCCATGTTAAGAGCCTGAAATAGTTAATAGCTTGCATGTGGTCTCTCTCTGTTTCTAATTGTTTATAGCATTTATATAACGCCAACGTTTTCTGCAGCTATTTAGTTATACAATAGGGATATTTAACGTTTTGCTTCTTATTGTTTGTGTGCTCTTTCCAGATATTGACCGCTACTGGGAGGAAGAAGAGTATGAGGACAGCTATTCTTCAGAACCAGAGGGCAGCGATGAATGCCAGGGGCAGGTATTAGTGCACTGTATATTTACTGAAACCAGTATCTATGGTGAATGATGAGAGGGAGATTATGCCATTCAAATTCTATATTCCTTGTACACAGGATGTAGATGATGACGAGGATGAAATCAGAAAGCCAAAGAAACTGAGCAGGAAGTTAATGCGCAGCACGTCACTAAATCGACAGGTAATGGGTGAATCGAAGGTAAGTGGGATTGAAATATTAACCCCTTCCCGTCGGCAGACGTATCAGGTACGTCCGGCAAAAAACGGTCCATAATGACCTTGCACCTGATACGTCCGCAGCTATTTTGAGCGCTGGAAGCTCTGATAGTATTGCAGCGATGCTCTGCATGGGCTGAGTGCCTCGAGGGGTCCAGGCACTCAGCGAATATATAATAATATATATAAAAGAATAAATATTAACCACCCCTCCCCTTCCTAAAGGCAGTGAATCATGGGGCTTCTAGGGGTGTCCCTAGCCTGCCTCATCATAGGGGCAGGCTGGGGTCATCCAATCACAGCTTGCCCCATTAGAAATTTTATTCCAAGTGTGTTCCCCATTTGTCTGATTAGTGTGGATCTCCCTCCCTCTCTTCACTTGTGTTTTAGCTAGAGAGATTTAGAGATTTAGGTATTATTAGGTAGGGATTTGTAAAATTTTGAGACCCAAAGGCTCTTTTCAGAGCCATTAACCCCTATCTTGCCAGTGGTCACTATAATCACTGGCTCTTGCACAGCAGCACTTTTTTGCTTTCTTCGCATTTTTTTAGGGGTTCATTTTTTGTGATTTTTTTTTTTTTTTTTTATGTGACCCAAAAGCTCTTTTCATAACGATTAACCCCAGTCCTGCCAGTGATCACTATACAGATCACATGCTCTTGCACAGCAGCACTTATTTTGCTGTCTATTCATTTTTTCAGTGGTTCATTTTTTGTGTGATTTTTTTGTTTTTGTTACAGGTCACTAAGTAAAGTTATTGTGATCATGTCACATGGGTCACGTAAGTCAACTAGCACTGAGGAGGCGTATGCTATCCTTGCACTAGAGTCTGATGCGTCTATGTCTGACTCCGACCCTGATTTTGACCCTGCCAGGTGCTCAGATACATCATCACTAGATACAGTGTCTGCTGCTAGTGATGTATCTAGTTATGTTGTATCTGTGCCTGCTAGTCCCCCTGCCAGAAGGAGACGTGCTGCTCCAGCTGGCAGAACTGCTGAGGAGTGGGTAGTGCCTCATCACCAGAGGCCAGACATCCCATCCTTTACTGCAAATCCTGGCAATAATTTGGATGTCATAGGAGTTGGCCCTCAGCAGTTTATGGAGGTGTTTCTGGGCGATAATGTATTGGGGAACATTGTCGCCCAAACTAATTTATATGCCGATCAGTTCCGAGCTGCAAAGCCTGACTCTTTTTTGGCAAATCAGCAATGGGCCCCCATCGATGTGCCCGAATTTGAAAGATTCTGGGCATTGACTATGCTGATGGGCACCATAAAGAAGCCCTCCATCCGCTCCTACTAGAGCAGTAGCCCCATCTGCTCTACCCCCATTTACTCCCAATGTATGTCGAGGAAGAGGTATGAAATGATTCTGCATTTCATGCACTTCAGCGACAATCGCCTGTGCCCATCTAGGGAGCATCCCCAGTTTGACAGGCTGTATAAAATCCGCCCCCTGATTACCCACTTTGCTGCCAGGTTTGCGGAGGCTTATACACCAGGAAGGAATATATGCAGGAATGAATCCCTGATGAAGTATAAGGGAATGGTGTGATTCAAGCAGTATATTCCTTCCAAGCGCTCTAGGTATGATGTAAATATGTATAAACTCTGTGATAGTGAGACTGGGTATACTCAGGCCTTCCTGGTGTACGAGGGAAAGGATAGCCACCATGACCCTCCAGGTTGCCCAGAACATATGGGAACCAGTGGCAAGATTGTCTGGGACCTGATATTCCCCCTGATGAACAAATTTTTATACAAGTGTCCCTTTGTTCAAGCTACTGTACTGTTTTGATTCAGTAGCTTGCGGTACAATCAAAAAGAACAGCACAGGTTTCCCAGGACAACTTGCACGCGCCTGGCTACGAAGGGGGGAGACCTCAGCTCTGCGCCAAGAGGAGCTGTGGGCAGTTAAGTACAGAGACAGAAGGATGTGTACCTTCTTACCACCATCCACACTGAGGGGACTGTGGAGGTCCCTGTACGTGGCAGAGCTGAGAGAACGAGGAAGCCAGTGTGCATCAAGGCCTATAACCGGCATATGGGTGGGGTTGATCTGGCAGATCAGCTGCTGCAGCCCTACCTAGTTATACGCAAGACAAGGGCCTGGTACAAAAAGGTTGCAATCTACCTAATGCATATTGCAACCCACAACGCTTTCTTTTTGTTCAAAAAAGCAAAACCTTTTTAGTTTTTTACAGTTTCAGCTCCAGATCATTTCGGGGATTTTGTACCGTGATGCACCCCGGGACGGTGATTGGAGAGAGCAGAGTTGGGGCTACACATTTTATTATTAAAATTCTCCCTACTGCGGCAAAGCAAAATCCCCCAAAAAGATGCAGAGTCTGTTTCAAGAGGGGGCAGAGAAAAGATACAGTATATCACTGTCCTGATTGCCATGGACAGCCTGGACTCTGCATTGGGGACTGCTTCAAACGATACCACACACTGGTCCATTTTATTTATTTTTTTAACATTTGCTGTTCAGTCTGGAGTGTTTTCTTGCAATAACCAACAACAGGCTCTCCTAAATCACAGTCAAAAAGCAATGTGTGTGTAAAAATGAAAATTGAACAATTACCTCCACACACTTTCTTCAATTGTTTTTTTTTTTTTGACAAAAAAAGTTGCATCAAAGCACTCCATATGTTACCGGGAAACACCGCAGAAGTCACACACAGAGAGATGGACGCAAGTCTATTCAGGATGTAACAGGTCTTTATTGTTACCGATCGGGTCTCAGCTGAACTCCTGTTCCAAAATGTCTGAGCCCAGAGCACACATTGCAAAGGCTTTTTATTAACAATACTCCTCCCCCACATTCCCTTAAACCTTAAACCAATCAGCAAACAGGATATTCAGGATCACCTTATATGGGCAGACCGCATGGCTCATTAAGACAAAGGAATGAGGAATGTGATTTCAGTTCCTGCACATGCTCAGTACACTGATTAACTAGATAACTAGTTTTTTTTCTTGCAATAACCAACAACAGGCTCTCCTAAATCACAGTCAAAAAGCAATGTGTGTGTAAAAACGAACATTGAACAGTTACCTCCACACACTTTCTCCAATTTTTTTACTAAAACGACTGCATCTAAGGCATTAAAACACTCCATATACAATACCGTGGGGTGTCAACTTTTCAAATATATGCACGCTCATGGCAAGAAAATACATTGGGATATCTGATAAGGCCCCCAAAAAGGAGATAGGCAAAGAACATATGTAAAATTAGAAAAACGCATATCGGACGTCTTGCTTTGAACCCTCCAGAGAACCCGACACACCTATGCATGGGTGGTATCACTGTACTCAGGAGATATTGCCGAACACATATCGGGGTGTCCTTTGGCAGTAACACCTAACAGGAGCTGAGAATCTATGCCTCAAGTAGAATGTGTGTGAAAAATAACACAAAAAAAATGACTACCCAAAAGGTTGACAAAGCCTGGTGGTAGAATTAGTGCATGGAAAGTGTTAAAATGCCACCATGAAATGCCCTAGGGTGTCTACTTTTCAAAAACATACGGTTTGACTGGGGTAAATTACATTGGCCGGCTTCAAAATTGGGTGCATGATGGCCAGCTGTGGTTTTTTTCCATTTTTCATCATATTTTACTTTTTGTTTCTAGTAAATTATATGATATGATGAAAATAATGGTATCTTTAGAATGACCATTTAATGGCAAGAAAAACAGTATATAATATGTATGGGTACAGTAAATGTGTAAGAGGCAAATTACATCTAAACACAACCACTGCAGAAATGTAAAAAGAGCCCTGGTCCTTAACGGTAATACAATTGAAAAATGCCCTAAGGGGTTAATGCAGCTGGCTGTGTCTGTGAGAGTTGCTTTTTCTGGATTGAGGATGGGTGTATCACTGCGATGTATTAGAGCAGGTGGGAGTATTGGGGAGTATGTAGATATTGGGGTGATAGTATCTGTGTTTGTCAGGGTGTGGGTGTATCACTGTGATGTATTAGAGAAGGTGGGAGTATTGGGGAGTATGTAGATATTGGGGTGATAGTATCTGTTTGTCAGGGTGTGGGTGTATCACTGATGTATTAGAGCAGGTGGGAGTATGTAGATATTGGGGTAGTAGTATCTGTGTTTGTCAGGATGTGGGTGTATCACTGCGATGTATTAGAGCAGGTGGGAGTATTGGGGAGTATGTAGATATTGGGATTATAGTATCTGTGTTTGTCAGGGTGTGGGTGTATCACTGCGATGTATTAGAGCAGGTGGGCGTATTGGGGAGTATGTAGACATTGGGGTGATAGTATCTGTTTGTCAGGGTGTGGGTGTATCACTGCGATGTATTAGAGAAGGTGGGAGTATTGGGGAGTATGTAGATATTGGGGTGATAGTATCTGTGTTTGTCAGGGTGTGGGTGTATCGCTGCGATGTATTAGAGCAGGTGGGAGTATGCAGATATTGGGGTGATAGTATCTTTGTTTGTCAGGGTGTGGGTGTATCACTGCGATGTATTAGAGCAGGTGGGAGTATTGGGGAGTATGTAGACATTGGGGTGATAGTATCTGTGTTTGTCAGGGTGTAGGTGTATCACTGCGATGTATTAGAGCAGGTGGGAGTATTGGGGAGTATGTAGATATTGGGGTGATAGTATCTATGTTTGTCAGGGTGTGGGTGTATCACTGCGATGTATTAGAGCAGGTGGGAGTATTGGGGAGTATGTAGATATTGGGGTCGTAGTATCTGTGTTAGTGTATCACTGCGATGTATTAGAGCAGGTGGGAGTATTGGGGAGTATGCAGATATTGGGGTGATAGTATCTTTGTTTGTCAGGGTGTGGGTGTATCACTGCGATGTATTAGAGCAGGTGGGAGTATGCAGATATTGGGGTGATAGTATCTGTGTTTGTCAGGGTGTGGGTGTATCACTGCGATGTATTAGAGCAGGTTGGAGTATTGGGGAGTATGCAGATATTGGGGTGATAGTATCTGTGTTTGTCAGGGTGTGGGTGTATCACTGCGATGTATTAGAGCAGGTGGGAGTATGCAGATATTGGGGTGATAGTATCTGTGTTTGTCAGGGTGTGGGTGTATCACTGCGATGTATTAGAGCAGGTGGGAGTATTGGGGAGTATGTAGATATTGGGGTGATAGTATCTGTGTTTGTCAGGGTGTGGGTATATCACTGTGATGTATTAGAGCATGTGGGAGTATGCAGATATTGGGGTGATAGTATCTTTGTTTGTCAGGGTGTGGGTGTATCACTGCGATGTATTAGAGAAGGTCGGAGTATTGGGGAGTTTGTAGATATTGGGGTGATAGTATCTGTGTTTGTCAGGGTGTGGGTGTATCACTGCAATGTATTAGAGCAGGTGGGAGTATTGGGGAGTATGCAGATATTGGGGTGATAGTATCTTTGTTTGTCAGGGTGTGGGTATATCACTGCGATGTATTAGAGCATGTGGGAGTATGCAGATATTGGGGTGATAGTATCTGTGTTTGTCAGGGTGTGGGTGTATCACTGCGATGTATTAGAGCAGTTGGGAGTATTGGGGAGTATGTAGATATTGGGGTGATAGTATCTGTGTTTGTCAGGGTGTGGGTATATCACTGTGATGTATTAGAGCAGGTGGGAGTATGCAGATATTGGGGTGATAGTATCTTTGTTTGTCAGGGTGTGGGTGTATCACTGCGATGTATTAGAGCAGGTGGGAGTATTGGGGAGTTTGTAGATATTGGGGTGATAGTATCTGTGTTTGTCAGGGTGTGGGTGTATCACTGCAATGTATTAGAGCAGGTGGGAGTATTGGGGAGTATGCAGATATTGGGGTGATAGTATCTTTGTTTGTCAGGGTGTGGGTATATCACTGCGCTGTATTAGAGCATGTGGGAGTGTGCAGAAATTGGGGTGATAGTATCTGTGTTTGTCAGGGTGTGGGTGTATCACTGCGATGTATTAGAGCAGTTGGGAGTATTGGGGAGTATGTAGATATTGGGGTGATAGTATCTGTGTTTGTCAGGGTGTATCACTGCGATGTATTAGAGCAGGTGGGAGTATGCAGATATTGGGGTGATAGTATCTGTGTTTGTCAGGGTGTATCACTGCGATGTATTAGAGCAGGTGGGAGTATGCAGATATTGGGGTGATAGTATCTGTGTTTGTCAGGGTGTGGGTGTATCACTGCGATGTATTAGAGCAGGTGGGAGTATGTAGATATTGGGGTGATAGTATCTGTGTTTGTCAGGGTGTGGGTATATCACTGCGATGTATTAGAGCAGGTGGGAGTATGTAGATATTGGGGTGATAGTATCTGTGTTTGTCAGGGTGTGGGTGTATCACTGCAATGTATTAGAGCAGGTGGGAGTGTGTAGATATTGGGGTGATAGTATCTTTGTTTGTCAGGGTGTGGGTGTATCACTGCGATGTATTAGAGCAGGTGGGAGTATTGGGGAGTATGTAGATATTGGGGTGATAGTATCTGTGTTTGTCAGGGTGTGGGTGTATCACTGCGATGTATTAGAGCAGGTGGGAGTATTGGGGAGTATGTAGATATTGGGGTGATAGTATCTGTGTTTGTCAGGGTGTGGGTGTATCACTGCGATGTATTAGAGCAGGTGGGAGTATTGGGGAGTATGTAGACATTGGGGTGATAGTATCTGTGTTTGTCAGGGTGTGGGTGTATCACTGTGATGTATTAGAGCAGGTGGGCGTATTGGGGAGTATGTAGATATTGGGGTGATAGTATCTTTGTTTGTCAGGGTGTGGGTGTATCACTGCGATGTATTAGAGCAGGTGGGAGTATTGGGGAGTATGTAGACATTGGGGTGATAGTATCTGTGTTTGTCATGGTGTGGGTGTATCACTGCGATGTATTAGAGCAGGTGGGAGTATTGGGGAGTATGTAGATATTGGGGTGATAGTATCTGCGTTTGTCAGGGTGTGGGTGTATCACTGCGATGTATTAGAGGAGGTGGGAGTATTGGGGAGTATGTAGACATTGGGGTGATAGTATCTGTGTTTGTCAGGGTGTGGGTGTATCACTGCGATGTATTAGAGCAGGTGGGCGTATTGGGGAGTATGTAGATATTGGGGTGATAGTATCTTTGTTTGTCAGGGTGTGGGTGTATCACTGCGATGTATTAGAGCAGGTGGGAGTATTGGGGAGTATGTAGATATTGGGGTGATAGTATCTGTGTTTGTCAGGGTGTGGGTGTATCACTGCGATGTATTAGAGAGGGTGGGAGTATTGGGGAGTTTGTAGATATTGGGGTCATAGTATCTGTGTTTGTCAGGGTGTGGGTGTATCACTGCGATGTATTAGAGCAGGTGGGAGTATGTAGATATTGGGGTGATAGTATCTGTGTTTGTCAGGGTGTGGGTGTATCACTGCGATGTATTAGAGCAGGTGGGAGTATTGGGGAGTATGTAGACATTGGGGTGATAGTATCTGTGTTTGTCAGGGTGTGGGTATATCACTGTGATGTATTAGAGAGGGTGGGAGTATTGGGGAGTTTGTAGATATTGGGGTCATAGTATCTGTGTTTGTCAGGGTGTGGGTGTATCACTGCGATGTATTAGAGCAGGTGGGAGTATGTAGATATTGGGGTGATAGTATCTGTGTTTGTCAGGGTGTGGGTGTATCACTGCGATGTATTAGAGCAGGTGGGAGTATGTAGACATTGGGGTGATAGTATCTGTGTTTGTCAGGGTGTGGGTGCATCACTGCAATGTATTAGAGCAGGTGGGCGTATTGGGGAGTATGCAGATATTGGGGGGATAGTATCTTTGTTTGTCAGGGTGTGGGTGTATCACTGCGATGTATTAGAGCAGGTGGGAGTATTGGGGAGTATGTAGATATTGGGGTGATAGTATCTGTGTTTGTCAGGGTGTGGGTGTGTCACTGCGATGTATTAGAGCAGGTGGGCGTATTGGGGAGTATGCAGATATTGGGGTGGTAGTATCTTTGTTTGTCAGGGTGTGGGTGTATCACTGCGATGTATTAGAGCAGGTGGGAGTATTGGGGAGTATGTAGATATTGGGGTCATAGTATCTGTGTTTGTCAGGGTGTGGGTGTATCACTGCAATGT